>NC_057803.1:560619367-560919367 GCF_018294505.1 Triticum aestivum
CTTTATAAATGAATGGGGTGGGGGCTCGGCTGCCCCACTCAGCCAATCAAGACGCGAAAGGCGCAAGGAATTGGAACCGACCCGCCGCCCCAGGCCGCGGCGGCCCGGTTTCCCGCCTCCACTGTTCGCCACCCCAAGCGCATGAGAGCCACGTGGCGGGCGTGCAGGACCGAGGCGACGGGTGAGGCGACCTCTCCCCACCCCGTGATCGTGGGGAGTGGACGCCTTGAAGACCACGCCTCGACCCGTTCAGTAAATGGGCCGCGCCTCCACGCCTCCCTCCATTTATGGGGAAGGCGCGAACCGCCCCCTTTACTACGACGTGACGCATGTATGCAGAGCTCAGCCCCACACATGTCGCCCACGTCACACACGCCTCCCCACACCGCGCCACGCACGGGAAGCATGGGAAGCGCAACGCACGAAGAGACTTACCATGGTAAAAACCGCCCCGCCTGCCCGCGCACCGTTTTTGGGCCTAGCCCAACGACGCGATTGCGCTTACGTGTGGCCCAGGCCCGGGGGCTCCTGTTGGTGTACAAAAAGAGGGGTACACTTTTTGTACCCCTATAACTGTGCACGGGCAGTCTGAGCCACGGGCACCACCACACTGGGCAAGGCAAGGGAGGTGGGCCAAGGTAAGGCCAAAGCTCAGGAGAAGCAGAACGACACCAAGACCAAGACCACAAAGAGCAAAGGGGACGAAGCGGACCCCCCCCCCCCGGCAAGATCCTTGCCGGGAGGCGGTTTTAGCAAACCCGGCAAGACCCTTGCCTTGGCAGCTCGTCCCACGCCTACGGAGTGAGTCACCCTTGAGTCCATTGCCCCCATGGGGCAAGGATTCGGGAGACATCCCCGTGGTGGCATGAAGATCTTTGTGAAGGCATTCAAGATCAGTTACACCCTTTAGAAGATGATAATCCTTGGCGGGATCCCAGCCAAGGAGGACCACAAGGCCCCCGGCAAGGGCCTTGCCGGGGATGACAGCAGGCGCCACGGCAAGACCCTTGTCGGGGCCCCGGCAAGACCCTTGCCAAGAACACCCGTAGGGCCACCATCAGGCTCACGCCAGTCAAACCTCCACCGTCGTTCGCATGCAGCTGCCGACCCAACCAGCTGGGCAGGCACTTGCGTGGTGGCATGCGGATCTTCATGGAGACCCACCACTGCGCCACCTCAGCTGCCTGCCTGCCTACATGGCACCGCGGGCGCTGCTGGCCAGGGCGCGTGTCGACACGAGAGGGAGCAGCGACGGACGAGACAGGGCTCTCCCCCGTCCCCGATAAAGCAAGGACACCTGGGCAAGATGCATTAAATGCGCCTTGTCATGTAATGCAAGGGACAACCTCGCTTCACTGTTCCCTTTCCACCTCCTGTGTGCCACTGTGGCCACCCCCTTTCCTATAAAAGGAGGCATAAGGCGACCAAGAGGGGGGTTTGGCTTTTTGGAGCTCCTCACGCCCCATAGCTAGCTCAAGAACACAGATATACAATCCACCAAAGCAGGAGTAGGGTTTTACGCATCCTTGCGGCCCGAACCTGGATAAACGAACCGTGTGCTATCTGTTTGATCCGCTCTTCTCACGACCCTGCGCCCCGCAACCGTAGTAGGGATTCTTGTGATCCCATAGGTGTCGTTCCCACCGAGGGCTATGTTGAAACCAACGAACTCGTACATAACGGTTCATCGTCTTTATCAATGACGAGGAAATATCTTGAATGCTGTGCAAAGAAAACAGACACACAACACAATAAGTTCTGCTACCACATTAAGTTGACGTACATCCCTTTCTAAAAAAAGTTCAGGTACAAAATTAGAACAGGTCACAATCAAATGTACTGGCACATCAGTGCTTCACACCCATCGCTCGGATTTAACTAGTATCTAACAAGATTTAGTTGTTACCTCAAATTAGAGCACATCCAGGCAGCCAGCCCTGTCGTGGTTTTGTCATGGCAGATGTCCTAGAGAAAGGACTTAGTCGTGGAGCCATCGCGATGGGTTAGCTTGAAGGGGTTAAAGCGGACACATGGACGCAAGAGAGTTTATACTAGTTCGGCCCCTTCAATGAAGGTAAAAGCCTACGTCTAGTTGTGATGGAATTGATGGGGTTTCGATGACTAGGGAGCAAATAAGCTTCGCCTATGTCTCGAGTTGTTGTCTGTTGTCCTTAAACCGCCGCCGAGTCGTCCCCTTATATACACGGGTGACACCCGTCGGTTCACAGAGTCCCAACACCGGTCGATATTCATATCCGGGTTGGTCTCTCCTTATTCCTAAGTTACAATACAAGCTTATATACAACTTCCGGTTTATAGCTACAAGTCTTGAACCGGCTACGGGCCTTAGGCCCTCATCTGCCTTCTTGGGCTTTATCACTTCTGGAACTACTGATGAAGTTGACCCAGCCCAGATAGGCCAGTTTACGCCCAGTAGTAATATCCTCAACATTAGGCCCCAGATTGATTTGAACGGGTTCATGTCAATCCTTTAACAAAAACTTCATCTTCAACGTCTTCTCATAAATTGGTAAGTCGCCATGATGTCATCTTCTCTGATTATTGTAAACCGGAGTGACGTCACCTGTCATAACAAAGATATCCATTATGCTTCTTTGTTTAATATATCTGCGGAAATCGAGGCGACAGCTCCGTTTCATGGCCCCTTGATTGTCGCGCCTGACACATGTCCTTTTGCCTTATAAATAGGACCGAAGGGTCATTTCCTTTCTCTTTCCCTTCTTCCCCTTCTGCTTCGTCTTCCTCGCATCGCCCGACTTCAGAGCTCCGCCGCCACCGTCGACCTCTGCCTCAACCTTGGCCGCTGCATCCACCTGGGCGCACCAGAGCATCACGGCAACCTTCCGCGTCTTCCGCAGCTCCGGTAAACCTTCTATCCTTTCCCCCGCAGATCTGTTTTAGGGTTTCACAGTTCTTCAGTATTCAGCGTCTGCTTCTTGCTCGTGCGATAGATCTTTAGATGAATCCGCAAATCTTTATTCTGTGCCATGATAGTTGTTTGACCTTCGCCTTCACTTATGCATCTCAAAACCATAGATCTATATGAACGTTTTGCTCATAGGTTCGGTACTGCTCCTTTTGAACCTCTAAGTATTTATCTCTTTTCTGAACTTGCTTCAGATCCAATGTTGTAAAGAAATCTTGTGAAACCTGTTTCTGCGTACTTGTCCATCCGCAATCTCAGCTTTTCAATGCTTAGATCAGGCGGTTTAACCTTATAGAAAAATTTTCCAAACCGGTATATGCCATTAGTCCCCTTGTTGAACCGCCAGATGTTGGTTGCTTCATGAAACTCCGGTTTAGATTGTTCTGTCTTCGGTTTAACAGTGCACATACCAACGTACCTTGATCAAATGCATTTTTGAACCAGGATCTTCTACCTTGTAGATTCCATCATGGCCAAGCAAGTATATGAGTGCAATTGGGTTCCTTCTCGCGTCACCGAGGCTCAACTGGACGATTTAGTCCTAATTGGCGCTTTAGGCAGCAAAGATACCATCCATTGGAGGGCTCCTGGCAAAGAATGCCCTCCCACACCTCGAGAAGGAGAGGTTGTTGTTTTCGTAGATCACTTAGCCTGGGGCTTTAAGCCGCCCGGTTCTAAATTTTACCGGGATGTTTTAGCCGATTTCCAACTCCATCCACAAGACACTGGCCCCAACTCTGTTACAAATATGTGTCACTTCCAAGTGCTTTGTGAGGTGTTCTTTCAAGAGGAGCCCACAGTGGAATTGTTCAGAGACCTTTTCCATCTAAACGGCCGTACTGAGTTTACTGATGGCTCTAATATGGAGTTGGGTGGCGTGGCGATTCAGAAAAGGAAAGAGGTCACATACCCTCATGCCAAGCTGCACAGCCACCCCAAAGAGTGGAATCAGACATGGTTCTACTGCAAAGACACCTACCCTGCTGGTGAGAATCCCTTGCCTGGCTTTCGTCCGGAGCGGCTCAGCAATACACACCCTTTTCCTCAAAGATTGACTGCCAAGGAGAGAAGCAAATATGCTCCCGAACTGTCAAAGCTCAGAGCCTTTATGGCCAACGGTTTAACAAGGGTTGATCTCGCTCACTGTTGGATACCATGGAGCATACTGCCCCTTAGTCAGCGCTCCGGTTTGATGTGCGAGTATACTGACAGTGTTGATGACCCACTGCGACATTCAAAAATCCAGCTCTCCGATGAAAAAATCACAGAGGCTGTGAATAAGATGCTGAATGAACCGGAACACGTCTGCGCTAGAACCGGCCTGCTTCCCTTCTGTGCCACCAACAAACCGCCAGCTGTAAGACTTTGATTTTTCTCTTTGTTGAATCTGTTATTGATATGTCTGGTCATTGTTTAATATCAGTGTCTATGTAATCAGGGCAATGATCCGTTTTGGAGCAAAAAAACTGCCGCAGGAGAAACTAGAAAAACCAGACAAACCGGAAAGAGCAACTCGGCAAAAGACTAAAGCTGTGAAGAAGACTGCCCATAGGAAAAGAACCACGACATCTTCTAATCCGGCCCCTGATGATGATGTGGATAATACGGACCTTGAGGTAGAGCTTGACTCACTTGGTTTATTTTTCATGCGTCTTATTGATGATGATATTTGTCAGGATGATGCCGAAGCCAGCCACATGGATGCTGCAGAGGTAATTATTCTCTCTTCCGATTCAGAACCTTTTCCTTCACAAAAAATCCGACAAGCAAACCGGAAAGTTAAATTTTCTCATCCTCTTGCTTATTTGGATCCTAAATTTCTTATGAAGACCCAACAACACGAAGCTCGTCGCACAACCCGGCACAGCGGCCAGGTAGTTACCTCCGCCGGTTTACTGAACAGTCCGGTTCGGAAACGCCATTCAGAGGTCTCTAATTTGCTTGCCAGTGCTTGTCCTAAAGCGGGCTGCTTTCGTCAACCTCTTAATCCGTCTGACTCCGATTACCAGGTTACTTCCCACTCATCTTCTGGCGAGTCATCGGCTACTCAGCTGCCACCGCTCAAAACGGTGCTTGGGTAAGCTATACTTATTGTGATATTTGCAGTACATCGCCTTAGAACATATGTTGTATTTGATTTTGTTATTCTTCTTAGGGCCAAACCTAGGCCAAGGAAGAAGGCCCGCCTGGACAAAGCGGCCGAAGAAGATGCCATTCTTGAGCCAGGCAAGACACCCGATCTTGAAGCGGCTATTCCTGAGGATATACCCAACGATCCACCGCAGCAAGACGACGATCTTATTGCTGAAGAGAGACCTACTGATGCCTCAGGTCCTGTCAATCAGCCCACAGGCTCCATCCGGATTGAAAGCTCCACCGGTCCAGCAAAACCTACTGACAAGCCAACAGCTCCAGTGCAAACCGGCGGTACCAAGGATGATGAGGTTGTCATTACTGGCACTGGCCATACTGAGCCAAGCAATCCTGTCGCTTTATCCAAACATTCTGCCAAGGAAGAATTTGCTACCTTTGGCAAAGGCAAGTGGAACGCTAATCTGACGACTTATGCTACTCTGAACTCCCAAGATATCCATTCCGGCTATCTGAACCGGCTGTATACCAGTCATGACTATGAAGCCGGTCTGGTTAATATGATGAAAGATAAATATGAGGTAACTTCCATATGCTCCTTCCTGCTTGTATGCTTCCATTCTTGCTGACTCTCCTAGCCCCCAAGGGCCGGTTTGTAATATTCTTTCAAACCGGGACTTAATAATATAAATCTTGATGCTTTGAAATTCGCTGATGTAGCCCCCAAGGGCCGGTTCAACTTAGCGTAGTTAAACCGGTACTTTAAGTAATTGAAATTGCCGCATCAGAATATATATGAGCAAATAGCCATTAGCCCCCAAGTGCCAAGTTGAATACTTGTATTGATCTTGGGACTTTGTAAGCAATTGAAAGATGAAGATCGAATATGCATTAGCCCCCAAGTGCTAAGTGCATAACTTGTTATGTGGTTGGTACTTGAATCCTTATACCGATTTGTTGAAGCATATATCTGTATGCATGCAGGCGGAGCTGAAGACGAAAGAAAACCAAGTCACTGATCTCCAAGAAAACCTAAAAACCCAACAGGCTGAAACCTCCAAAGCAAAAGAGGAATTGGCCATCGCTTTAAGCGCCATGGAACAGCTTAAGGAGAACTTCAAGAAGAAGCGGGCGGATTGGGCCACTGAAAAGTCCGCTTTGATCAAACGAATAGAGGATGCCAAGGCTGCACTAAAACCAGTGGCGGATGAACTGACCAGCATAAAGCGGCACGTGCATGCCATGACTACTGCTATTTTTGGTAAGCCAGTTTGCCTTCTGAATTGGCCCTGCCTTCTTACAGAGTCGCCGGTTTATTAACCCTTTATGGTATTTCAGGGACACGCATTGGTCACTTGGGGTCAGATGTGCGGAAGAAATTGAAAGCCGCCTATACATTGGTTGAACAATTGTATACTGGTGCCCAACAGATCATCTGTACCGCATCTCATAGCAAACCGGCGCCCACTTTGATTCAAGATACTCAGATGAAACTGTCAGTGCTTCCTGCCCGGGTTGAAGAGCTGAAGAAATCTGCTGCTCGAACCGGTGCAATCAATGCCCTAATCCGGGCAAAAGCCTGGGTGCCGGATTTTGATCCTATTGAAGCGGCTCAGGGCTATCCCAGCTTGAAGGAAGATGGGTTAGAATTTGGTGAAGCGGATCTGCGAGCAATAAACCAGGAGGTACGCCCGCTAGCTTGTCAATTGGCTGAAGAAGCAGACTTGTCTCATTATCAAGCCCAATATGACAGTCAGAACAAGCGAATAGCAGCACCAATCCATGAATTGGAAAATCTGATCCCTCCAATCCGTAAGCATACTTACGCTCCCGATATTGACCTGTCATTGCTGATCCATGATGAAGCTGTTTTTCAAGCATTAATGGGAATCGACTGGACAATGGTGGATTTCCAGCCACTGGGTAGAGAAACGGAGGCTGAAGCGGCGCAGGATAACCCACAACCATCAAGCCAGGCTGGTGACCAAGCTTGAACCGGAAGCTGGTTTCAAAACTGCTTCTCCTTTGCGAAAAACAATTATATTATTATGGGCACCATGTTGCCTTGTAATAGGCTAGCTGATACTTTTGATGTTTATATGCCTTCGCGCATAATTCGTTCTTCCTGTGGTGATGAACTTTCCAAAGCACTTTCTTAAATGAGAAATTCGTCAAGTGCCACCGCGGTTGTACCGTCAGGCGGAATATGATGTCTGCATATATGAAATCAAAACATCCAAAACAAAATTTTAAGTATATGATCAAATTTTTGAGATACATAATACCTGCCATCGTTGAGCGTGAAGTTGGCTTGGCCAATCTTGAAGAAGAGTTTTGCAAACCCACACTGTTGAGGAGATAACAGCTCCTATATATATATGACTCTGGTTTACCATGTAAACTATGCCGGGTTATAATCAACATCGTGTTACTCCATAAAAGGATGTTAACAACAAGGATCAAACCGGGCAAATAGTCTCCGGATTGATGTGAACTGTGTTCCGTCAATTGATTGGTTAAAAAACTTTGTCGGTTTAAAAAACGCAATAAAAAGCAAAAAAACCTTCAAAGAAAAGTGTGAAGCAAATGCAATGACAAAACTGTTTGCCAAAAAAGGTTTATTTGAGCTGATCAAATGGCGTTACGATGGCCAAACACGACCAAGCTCCTGTTAGGTGTAACTATGGTTCTAGTCAGCCGGGTCCCCAAATGAAACCGTGGCATTTATGCCGACCAAATGGCATGGTCATGGTTCGGGTTCGACCAAGCCCCCAAGTGATTCTGTGGCCTTAGGCCGATCAAGAGGCATGACTGGTTCAGACATGACCAAGTCCCCAAGTGATCTGGTGGCTCTCGCCTATCAAGAGGTATGGTATTGGTTCAGACACGACCAAACCCCCAAGTGATATAACATGGTGCTTTTAAAAAGCAAACTCAAGGGGTAAACCGGAGGCCGCTTTAGAGCAACTCCGTGTAACCTCACATGATGTAAAGAACAGATACCCCGCTTTAGCTGAGGTTCCGGTTTATTATATTTAATCATAATATATACATTGTCGTAATATGTACATAAGTATAGCCAATGGCTCAGGTATAGTAAGGCCGGAGATGAGCTATGTTCCACGGCCTGTTGGTCTCCTCCTCTGATGTGCATGAGTCTTTATGCTCTCGAATATCGATCAGATAGTACGACCCGTTGTGCAGATTCTTGCTAACCACGAAAGGCCCCTCCCAAGGTAGGGATAGCTTATGCATATCAGTCTGATCTTGGATGAGCCAAAGCACCAAATCTCCTTCCTGAAAGGTTCTGGTTCTGACTCAGCGACTGTGATAACGACGAAGATCCTGCTAGTAAATCGCCTACCGGGCGGCTGCGATGTCACGCTCTTCATCCAACCGGTCCAAAGCATCTTGCCGTGTCGTCTTGTTGTCCGCTTCAATATAAGCCGTCACACGAGGTGAATCATGACGGATATCACTAGGGAGAACCGCCTCCGCTCCATAAACAATGAAGAACGGTGTGTATCATGTTGATCTATTGGGTGTTGTATTGATGCTCCATAACATAGATGGTAATTCTTCTACCCAACAACCCGGTGTTCTCTGCAAAGGAACCATGAGCCGGGGCTTGATGCCTCTCAAGATCTCTTGATTAGCTCTTTCTGCTTGACCATTGGACTATGGGTATGCCACTCATGAAACGTCAAGCCAGATGTGCTCCCGTTCGCAGAACTCCTTCATGGCACCTTTGGACAAATTGGTACCATTATCTGTAATGATACTGTGCGGAAAGCCAAACCGGAAAATCACCTTTTTGATGAACTGAACCACCGTGGCCGCATCACACTTGCTAACAGGTTCTGCCTCCACCCACTTTGTAAACTTGTCAACCGCCACCAGGAGGTGGGTCTTCTTATCTTTGGACCTTTTGAAAGGCCCAACCATATCCAGCCCCCAAGTCGCAAACGGCCAAGTAATTGGAATCATTCTCAATTCTTGAGCCGGTACATGAGCATGTCTTGAAAACCTTTGGCAACCATCACATCGTCTAACCAGATCCTCCGCATCAGCATGAGCAGTTAATCAATAGAAGCCATGGCGAAATGCTTTAGCCACCAAAGACTTTGAATCGGCATGGTGACCACAATCTCCTTCGTGGGTCTCACGCAAAATTTCACGGCCTTATTCAGGAGACACGCAGCGTTGAAAAGCTCCTGATACACTTCAATGATGCAACTCGCCGTTGATGATAGCCATGGACTTGGATCGCCGGATTATCTGCCGGGCCAGAATCTCATCCTCTCATCCTCTGGCAACTTGCCCCGGTTCTTGTACGCCAGATAAGGAAGCGTCCAATCCGGAATAACATGAAGAGCTGCCACCAATTGAGCCTCCGGATCAGGAATAGCCAAATCCTCTTCACCAGAGATCTTGACCGACGGGTTGTGCAGCACATCCAGAAAAACATTGGGTGGGACCGGTTTGCGCTGAGAGCCCAGCCGGCTTAAAGCGTCCGCCGCTTCATTTTTCCGCCGGTCCACGTGGTCCACCTGATAGCCTTTGAAATAACCTGCAACAATATCCACCTCACGACGATATGCTGCCATGAGTGGGTCCTTGGAGTCCCAAGTGCCAGACACCAGCTGAGCCACAAGGTTCGAGTCACTGAAGCACTTAACTCGACTTAGATTCATCTCCTTAGCCATCCGGAGACCATGGAGCAAGGCTTCATACTCAGCTACATTGTTAGTACAAGGGAACATTAAGCGGAGAACATAACAAAACTTATCACCTCGTGGGGAAGTTAATACGACTCCAGCCCCCGAGCCTTCCAATTGCCTGGATCTGTCAAAATGGATGGTCCAATACGTATGATCCGGCTTTTCTTCAGGTGCTTGCATTTCCGTCCAATCATTGATGAAATCAACAAGTTCTTGAGACTTAACCGCTGTCCGAGGCACATACTTCAAACCATATGGCCCCAGCTCTATAGCCCACTTTGCAATCCGGCCAGTTGCTTCCCGGTTCTGGATGATATCTCCCAAAGGAGCAAAACTGACCACCGTAATTGGATGCCCTTGGAAGTATTGTTTAAGCTTCCGGCTTGCCATAAAAACTCCATACACCAGCTTCTGCCAATGCGGATACCTTTGCTTGCACTCAGTGAGCACCTCGCTGATATAATAGACCGGATGTTGAACCGGATGCTCCTTACCTGCCTCCTTTCGCTCTACCACAATAGCCACGCTGACCGCCCGAGCATTAGCAACAACATATAGCAGCAACGACTCCTTGTCAATGGGAGCGGCGAGCACAGGCGGATTGGCCAATTGCCGTTTTAAGTCCTCAAATGCTTCATCAGTAGCAGAACTCCAGACAAACTGATCCGTCTTCTTCAACATCTGATACAAAGGGATTGCCTTCTCACCGAGGCGACTGATAAACCGGCTTAACGCAGCAATCCGGCCTGCTAGGCGCTGAACATCATTGATACACTTCGGTTTAGCGAGGGAGGTGATGGTTGTGATCTTCTCCGGATTAGCCTCAATTCCCCTATTGGACACCAAGAAGCCTAATAACTTGCCCGCCGGTACACCAAAGACGCATTTGTCCGGATTAAGCATCATCTTGTACGTCCTCAGGTTATCAAAAGTTTCCTTTAAATCACCAATCAGAGTCTCCTTCTCCCTGGATTTAACCACGATATCATCCATGTAGGCGTGTACATTACGGCCAATCTGTTTATGTAGACAATTTTGCACACAACGTTGATAATTTGCCTAGGCACTCTTGAGCCCAAAGGGCATAGACACATAGTAGAAGGTTCCAAAGGGAGTTATGAATGCCGTTTTCTCCTGGTCCTTAACTGCCATTTTGATCTGATGATAGCCAGAATATGCATCCAAAAAACTTAGACACTCACAACCTGCCGTAGCATCAATAATTTGATCAATACGGGGGAGGGCAAAAGGATCTACTGGACAAGCTTTATTAAGATCTGTGTAATCCACACACATGCCCCAGGTACCGTTTTTCTTGAGGACCAGCACCGGATTGGCAAGCCACTCAGGGTGAAAAACTTCAACAATAAAGCCAGCTGCTAAGAGCCTGGCTACCTATTCTCCAATCGCCTTGTGTCTTTCTTCGTTAAACCGGCGGAGGAACTGTTTCACCGGTTTATATTTAGGATCCACATTAAGTGTGTGCTCAGCGAGTTGCCTCGGTACACCTGGCATGTCAGAGGGCTTCCATGCAAAAATGTCCCGATTCTCATGGATGAACTCGATGAGCGCGCTTTCCTATTTCGGATCCAAGTTAGCACTGATGCTGAACTGCTTGGACGAATCGCCAGGTACGAAGTCAACAAGCTTAGTTTCTGCTGCCGATTTGAACTTCAGGGCCAGATCATGCTCCGTAGTTGGCTTCTTCAACGGAGTCATGTCCGCCGAATCAACATTGTCTTTATAATACTTCAACTCCTCGGTGGCACAGACCGATTCTGCATAGGCCGCATCTCCTTCCTCACACTCCAAAGCGATTTTGCGGCTTCCGTGAACCGTTATTGTCCCCTTGTGACCTGGCATCTTGAGCTGCAAATACACATAACAGCGTCGAGTCATAAACTTGGCGTAGGCCAGTCGCCCAAATAGGGCATGATATGGACTTTGGATTTTCACCACTTCAAACGTCAATGTCTCCGACCTAGAATTATGATCATCCCCAAAGGCCACTTCCAGAGCTATCTTACCAACGGGATATGCTGATCTGCCAGGCACTACACCGTGGAATACTGTATTAGACGGTTTGAGATTCTTATCTGTTAGTCCCATACGATGGAAGGTCTCATAGTACAGGATGTTAATGCTGCTCCCTCCATCCATGAGCACCTTGGTGAACTTGTAACCTACCACCTGAGGCGCCACCACCAGAGCCAACTGACCCGGATTATCGACCTGGGGAGGGTGATCTTCTCTGCTCCATATGATTGGTTGTTCAGACCAACATAGATAACGGGGTATGGCCGGTTCAACAGAGTTGACCGTCCGCCTCTGAACCTTCCGGTCTCGCTTGTCCAAGCTAGTGATGAAGACATGGTACTGCCCATTACTCAACTGCTTTGGGTTGCTCTGGTAACCTGACTGTTGCTGTTGTTGGTTGTAACCACCCTGGTTGTTCTGACTATTTTGACCATTATGTCCGCCCAGATTACCATTGAATCCTGAACCGGAACTTCCTCCACCGTAACCCGGCCCGGATCCTGAGCCACCGCCAGATTCGTGATCATACCGGAAATTATTAGAATTCTTGAACTCATGCATAATAAAGCAATCCTTTCAAAGGTGGTTTGCTAGCGCCTCCTTCGTCCCATGTCTTGGACAGGGCTGGCTTAGCAGATAGTTTAGGCGGTTTGGGTTAGGGTTGGGTGCTCCATTACGATTTTTTGGTCTACCCTTGCATCGCTGGCCATTGTCCTGTGCGTTGGTATTAGCCACAAAGTCCATGTTACCATCCGCTTTACGCTTGCCTCCACCACCATTGCCTGCCCAGTGATGCTGCTGACCTTTGGAGCTGCTGTTCTTCTTCCCTTTCCCTGTCTTGTCATCATCAGATTCGGGATCCTTGGTACTATCAGAATCAGCATATTTCACCAAAGCGGCCATGAGGGTCCCCATGTCGGTGCAATGACGCTTCATCCGTCCCAACTTCAGCTTCAGGGGCCCAAACCGGCAGTTGCCTTCTAGGGTTAATACTGCAGTGTCAGCGTTGATGCGGTCTGAGGAGTGCAACACTTGTGAAACTCGGCGCACCCAATGAGTCGTTGATTCTCCTTCCTCCTGGATGCATGCAGCTAAGTCTACTATCAACATAGGCTGTTTACAGGTATCCTTGAAATTGCTGATAAACCGGGCTCGTAATTGGGCCCATGAACTGATAGAATTAGCCGGCAAGCTTTTTAACCAAGTACGGGTCGTTCCTTCAAGCATCATGGTGAAGTATTTCGCACACGCCGCGTCATCCACATCAAGCATCTCCATGGCCATCTCATAGCTCTCCACCCATGTCTCTGGAGGTTGATCCGCCGTGTAATTTGGTACCTTGCGCGGGCCTTTGAAATCCTTGGGCAGGCGCATGATGCGTAAAGCGGGGATAAGGCAAGGCACCCCCAAAGAACTAGAAGTAACACCAGGTTCAGTCAAGGTGGTTGGACGAACCGGCGTGAGCTGCCAAGCCTGATGTTGTGTGGCTAACTCGGCCTCCCTGCACGCGCGGGCCCGATCCACTACTCCCTGAGCGTTATCAGCACCACCCGTCGGGTTGTTGTCACGGGGTGCTCCATGTCGTTCACTACTCGACACTGCTAGTTCATCCATATGTCTGCTATAGCTCCGGCTTGGACGGGGGGTCGAGTGGATCCGGTCGCGGCTGTACGAGTACGCTTCCTGTTGGGCCAAAGCTGTCCTCAGAAGTTCCTTGACCCGTCGCGTCTCTACTGCCTGCGGCGAGTCACCTTCAATTGGAATGGCCTCCAGCCGTGCAGCAGCGGCAACAAGATTGTCCATTGGGTTGGAGTAGTGACCCGGAGGTGTTAAAGCAGCCTGAGGTATAACAGTGTTTTGATGAGGCGGGTCCATCTGACGAGGCTGAACCGGTGCGCCGGCCCCGGGAGCTTCAGCCCGGTTTCCCTCCATCGGATTGCCGGTTCCTACTCCTGGAGTGTTGAAAAGGTCTCTGGCCTCAAAAACCAGAGGCAAACGGGATCGGTACTTCCTCCTCATGACTTCCTGCGACGCACTCTGGTCCAACATGAGCATGTAGGCTTGTGCGTCTAAAGCGGCCTGCTCCGTGGCCATCCTGGTGTCCTCGGCTGCCAGATCTGCCTTGGCCTAGGTGATCTGTTCCTTCACTTTTGCAATCTCGGCGTTGTGAACACCCTGTTCCGCCGGGTTAGCCTCCGCCATAAGCACAGCCTATGCATCAAATAGCTCTGATAGAACTTGAGCCGGCGGGCGCACAGGGCCTCCTGCCCCGGCAGCCGTTGTCGCTGCTGAACCGGAGGTCGTTGCCGCAGCAGTCGAAGAATGAAGCGCTGCTTGTGTGCTAGTCATGAATATTCCAACCCGGTTGGGCAGATCAGAGGGGTCCGGAATACTGTCGCCATCGGAACAGCCCCCAATCCGGCCGTCTTGTAGCTGATAAAGAGATTCGATTTCTCCAGTTGATGACTCGTCATCGGAACAAACGACGGTATCGCCGCGAGATTCCGATCTATCCTCATAACTTCCTCCATGGATGACTCCACGAAGGCACGCTTCATGGCCGGTTTAACCCGGGCGGATCGCTCACGCTGAGCCGTCTCGACGAGGTCGGTGCAGATGTCCGGCTCAGGGCCCGGTTCACCGATCTTGCCAATGAAAACGTGAATGCTACCAAAGGGGACCCGGTACCCGTACTCAATTGAGCCGACCTCGGGGCCCCAGCCTGCGTCGTCGATGTAGAGCTTGCCGCGACGACTCTTAGTCATCCGGCCTACAGCGTAGCCCTCGAGTCCTTCAAAGCAGCCCTCCAAGAACCAGAAACCATCATGCGATAGCCCCATGGTGGGCACCAACTGTCGTGGTTTTGTCATGGCAGATGTCCTAGAGAAAGGACTTAGTCGTGGAGCCATCGCGACGGGTTAGCTTGAAGGGGTTAAAGCGGACACAAGGACGCAAGAGAGTTTATACTAGTTCGGCCCCTTCAATGAAGGTAAAAGCCTACGTCTAGTTGTGATGGAATTGATGGGGTTTCGATGACTAGGGAGCAAATAAGCTTCGCCTATGTCTCGAGTTGTTGTCTGTTGTCCTTAACCGCCGCCGGGTCGTCCCCTTATATACACGGGTGACACCCATCGATTCACAGAGTCCCAACATCGGTCGATATTCGTATCCGGGTTGGTCTCTCCTTATTCCTAACTTACAATACAAGCTTATATACAACTTCCGGTTTACAGCTACAAGTCTTGAACCGGCTACGGGCCTTAGGCCCTCATCTGCCTTCTTGGGCTTTATCACTTCTGGAACTACTGATGAAGTTGACCCGGCCCAGATAGGCCGGTTTACGCCCAGCAGTAATATCCTCAACAAGCCCTGCCTCTTCTCCCAAAGAAGCAGTGGCCTCCACCACGCGATGGAGTAGGCCCTGTGCCATCCATCGTTCCAAGCAACACGGGGAAAGTATAACATTGACTCCTGTAATGGACGTCGTCAATGGACCCTAGCACCAGCGGTGGCGGCAGGACTTCGATTGATGGATTGACCACTTCCTCGTCATGCACGAACACTCGATACAGGTACATCCCTAACATGGTCCGCGACGGCCTTGGTGGCGACGAATAGTACAACCCCGGTTCCTGCACCGGTATCTCAACACCAATCACCTTCGGTATGGTGGACGGCTTCTTCATCCATGCCATAACCGTCAGATTCTAGCTGTCTGAAGGAACAAACATACTTACGAGCTCACCTCCAAGGTCATTGATAAGCTCATTCATGGACTCGCTGTTCCAAGCACGTCAAGGCAAGCCATGGAAGGTAAGCTTTGTTAAAAACTCAAGCTCAGAGGGCACCGAGCCCCATCATGTGTGCCACCGATCAAAGCTCACCAGCACGCCATCGCAGAACAAACGCCGGGAAGATTCAAACACACGACTGCAGCCGAAAGTTGTCCAGAACCTGACGAAGAAATCAGCTAGTGGCGGATAGACTTCAACGAGCAAGTCACTTATTTGGATGCCGTGTGCAATGCCAAGAGCTTTGACAAGGTCGTCCGGCGAGACGGGAGGCTGGTCGCTGTTGATGGTTACCATCAACACTTTGCTGGCAAACTGGTCGTCAAGCGCCGCCATGCCACTGTTGAGCAACAGCACGCAGCGACCGAAGGCAGGACGAACCTGAGGATCTCCGGCTTGGAGATCCTCGTTGACTGGTGACATGATAGTGCGCTTGAGTACAGGGAGTACAGGAGGGGATTTGGGGGAACTGGAGTAGGAATCGACATGCCAGAGGTGGGCGAGGTGCGGGAGATTGGGGATGAAAAGGTAGCATGAATTTCGAACACGCGCCAAGCCAAGAAGTTTCGGGCGATGGTGATTGGATCGAAGTCGAGGGAAATGACATACGGCGACCCACTGCATACCTGCAAAGAAGTTTCGGCTAATGGAGATCGGATTGAAGTCGAGGGGCATCATGTACGCATCCGTATCATGGTGAGCCAATCTCGCAAGACCAGATAGTAGCAAGCAGGGTCTCTTGAAAAGCTTAGGCCTCGCTTCGACGATGGCCATGTGCATGTCCCTCGAGCATGCAGCCAGCCGCAGGGCGCTCAACATATCCATACACAAACAACAGAGGTCGAGGATGTCACTGGGGAGACTGCTCCAATCGCGGCTCATATGGATGTTGCGCGGTTCGCGTTTGGCCATGGTGGAGTTTGGAAGGTGGGGGTTTTGGGGGGCTTGATTTATGGGGGAGAAGGTTGTCGGTGCGAGTGAGGCAACGGTACACGGGGGCACAGTGAGATGGAGACGGAGATGGAGACGGACATGGAGTGGAACGTCCGATGGAGTGGTGCTATGGGAGGGGTGAGGGAGACGAGGCGAGGCATGCTAATGTGCTGTACAGCGGCGGTGATAGACTGCACAGTGCACAGGGTGAGGCTGACTTTGGTAACCCGAACATGCTGCCTGGACTAGTGTCAGGCGCAGGGTGTTGTCACTTCACTTTGAGGACCGAATGAATAGTATTTTGACCATCAAGTGTACCATAGTTGTACTACTACTATTAGTAGGAACATGAGTACTCCAGTACTTTATAGCGGAAATAGGTCTCCCGTGCTAGCATGCCTATTCACTTCATCCTCCAGGTATCATCCATTGTAACGCCCTCGATGCGGCCATATCTCCTACGTGTCGAAGCACGACTTACAGGCATAACCGCATTGAAAGCAATGTACCAAGTGAGGTAATCTTCACAACAACCCATGTAAATAAATAAAGGAGAAAGGTACATAATTGGCTTACACTCGCCACGTCACACAAATACATAAATAAGTCATTACATTCATCCAATACACTAAGGGTCCGACTACGGTACCAAAATAAAGATCAACCCCCAAATGCGACAAAGTCCCCGATCGCCCCAACTGGGCACCACTACTGATCATTTGGCAAAGACACATAGTAACGGCGAGAGTCTTTATCGAACTCCCACTTGAGCTCGGTCATATCATCTGGAATGGTATCATCGGTCCCTGCATCTGGTTTGGAAGTAAACTGTGAGTCATGGGGACTCAGCAATCTCGCACCCTCGCGATCAAAACTATTTAATCTTATGGGTAAGGTAAAGGTATGAAGTGGAGCTGCAGCAAGCGACTAGCATATATGGTGGCTAACATATTCGCAAAAGAGAGCGAGAAGAGAAGGCAAAAGCACGGTCGAAAAACTATGATCAAGAAGTGATCCTAGAACAACCTACGTCAAACATTACTCCAACACCATGTTCACTTCTCGGACTCTGCCGAGAAGAGACCATCACGGTTACACACGCGGTTGGTGCATTTTAATTAAGTTAAGTTTCAGGTTATCTACAACCGGACATTAACAAATTCCCATCTGCCCATAACCGCGGGCACGACTTTCGAAAGTTCAAATCCCTGCAGGGGAGTCCCAACTTAGCCCATCACAAGCTCTTACGGTCAATGAAGGATATTCCTTCTTCCAAGACAATCTGATCAGACTTGGCATCCCGGTTATAAGACATTCTCGACAATGGTAAAACAAGTCCAGCAACACCGCCCGAATGTGCCAGCAAATCCCGATAGGAGCTGCACATATCTCGTTCTCAGGGCACACTCAGATTGTCCAAACTTCCGGTAGGCCAGCCCAGAGTTGCCCCTGGTGGCCACCGCCGGCTGACAAGGTGGACCAACACTCAGAGGAGCACTGGCCCGGGGGGTTTAATAAAGATGACCCTTGGGCTCCGGAAACCCAAGGGAAAAGAGGCTAGGTGGCAAATGGTAAAACCAAGGTTGGGCATTGCTGGAGGAGTTTTATTCAAGGCGAACTGTCAAGGGGTTCCCATTATAACCCAACCGTGTAAGGAACGCAAAATCCGGGAACATAACACCGATATGACGGAAACTAGGGCGGCAAGAGTGGAAAAAACACCAAGCATAAGGCCGAGCCTTCCACCCTCTACCAAGTATATAGGTGCATTAAGATAAACAAGATAATATTGTGATATCCCAACAATAAACATGTTCCAACAAGGAAAGATCTCCAAACTTCACCTGCAACTAGCAACGCTATAAGAGGGGCTGAGCAAAGCGGTAACATAGCCAAACAATGGTTTGCTAGGACATGGTGGGTTAGAGGTTTGACATGGTAATATGGGAGGCATGATAAGCAAGTGGTAGGTATCGTAGCATAGGCATAACAAAAGAGCGAGCATCTAGCAAGCAAAGATAGAAGTGATTTCGAGGGTATGGTCATCTTGCCTGCAAAGTACTCAAAGTTGCCTTGATCCTCATAAGCAAACTCAACGGGCTCCTAGTTCACGAACTCGTCTTACGGCTCTACCCAAACAAGAACAACAAGCAAAAGGAGCACAATCAACCACGTGCAATGCTCAAGCAATATGATGCAAACATGGTATGATATGCGGGATGCGATATGTGATGCATATGCAAGATTTGCAAAGAAATGATTGAACCTGGCCTCAACATGGAAATCCAAGAGTGCCACTGGAAAGGTGAGATGATTTTGGTCGAAATCGATATAAAGATCACCGGAATCGGAGCACGGTTTGGAAATGGCAAGCAAAACAAATATGGCACCGGTCTGCGATAAACAACAAGTAGCCATCTAAATGCATCAAAATAAATATGCTACAACACTCAAACATGACAACAAAATACATAGCAGGGATCCACTCATGAAGCTTGACAAAATATGAACATTGAGCTACGGCTAATTCATCCATTAACAGGTTCAAACAAGCATGGCAAAAGTGCAAAAGATTACTGGTTTCAGACTTAGTGAAATTAACACAAGTCTAGAATTTATCATCAAGAAGCAATCTTTAGAGCATGAAAACTACATGCTACAGGAACATATCATGGCAAGACAAGGAATGGCATGAAGCTACTCTAAGCACATAAAAAAAGTCCCTTGGTGACCTTGAGCCAAAAGGGATCAGAAAATACAATTGCAAGCATGTGAACATAGCAAAAACGTAAACAGATTCGGACTTAGTGAAAAACTGGAGCATGTAAACAGATTAATAAGTGGGCATGTTTACGAGCTCGATGCACTCACTACAGAGCATGGCATGACAAACTAAGCATACACCCATCAAGAAGACATGGCATAGGAGCTAGACATGGCAAGAACAACAACATAGCATGCACGGATCAATAGCAACCTCCTCGGCAAAATCGCTAAACATGTCAACAATCTGCCAGGAACATTTTATAGCAAAAGTAGAGCTTGATTGACTCAAGCTAGGGTGCTCCATAATTGCAAACAAAGACATGGATGGATAGAGCACCACAATATTAACAAAACATCCTTACTGATCAGCCTCAAAAGAGGCACGGATCACTAGGAAACAACATGAACATATGGCATAAAAACAATATCAGGACAAGGACTTAGTGAAATTCTAAGTCCCTGAAATCAGCATCAATGAGTAAGCTACTTTGCATGCTTGTGCTAGTCACCACAAAGATCACAAAAATACATGGCAAGCACCTCTGTAAAGATAACATGGCATTCATCAAAACACATATAGAGCTCAGGATCATAGCATGCACACATTAATCATGGCAAAAATGACAAAAGGCCATTTGCTGAAACAGATCTGACAAATTCATCACATAGCCCTCTTCCAACAGCATTTCGGGCATCAAGATGAGCTCAAATGAAAATGATGCAATGAGATTAAATGATGTACTCGTCGAGACGAACATTTTGATATGTTACACGCACAAATTGGAGCTACGGACGAAGAGTTATGGCATGACGAAGATTGCAAAAAATTAGGGTTTCGGGAGGAAAAAGTCAACCGACTGGATTTTGGATCTCAGATCCAGATCGGCGGCGCGGACGCCGAGGTTTGCCGGAGATCGAAGACTCGCCGGAGATGGGGGTTGCCGGAGCGGTACTTGCCGGAGAGGGGAGGTGAGGACGCGGGCTCCGGGCCGCGCGGTGGCCGGAGCTTGAGGTCGCGGCTTGCCAGAGCTAGGCGGCGGTCGCCGGACTGCGGCAGCGGTGGCCGGCAAAGGCGGCTCGGTGCGCGGGGTCGCCGTGGGCAAGGGAGATGATGGCGCGGGCGACGGGAGGAGACGGACCGGGAAGAGCCCGGAGCGGGTCGGCGGGCCGCGCGGCGAGGGAAGAGCCGGTGGGACACATGGCGGGACGCCACTGGTGCGGAACGGCGGCGCGGTCAGGTCGGACACATCCGGTGCCGGCAGATGTTGTCCGGCGCGCGGTGGGAGAAGGGGGCTAGGGTTAGGGTAGGAAAGATCCGAAAATTTCTGGGAGGATCCCCTTTTTATAGATAGGAGGAGCTAGGAGGCTCCAAATGAGGAGCGGTTTTCGGCCACGCGATCGTGATCGAACGCTCTAGGAGATGGAGGGGTTTTTGGTGCGTTTTGGGCCACTTTGGAAGGGTGTTGGGCTGCAACACACACGAGGCCTTTTCGGTCCCTCGGTTAACCGTTGGAGTATCAAACGAAGTCCAAATGTCACGAAACTTGATAGGCGGTCTACCGGTAGTAAACCAAGGCCGCATGACAAGTCTCGGTCCAATCCGAAATCGTTTAACCCCCACACATGAAAATAGGTAGAAAGGACCACCGGAGAAAATAGGAGCGCCAGAATGCAAAACGGACAACGGGGAAAAAGCTCGGATGCATGAGACGAACACATATGCAAATGCAATGCACATGATGACATGATATGAGATGCATGACAAAGACAAAACACACGGAGACAAAAACCCGACAACGAGGAAATAAAATAACTTAGGCCAGAAACGGCAAGAGTTGGAGTACGGATAAGGTAAATTACATCCGGGGTGTTACAACACTCCACCACTACGAAAGGATCTCGTCCCGAGATATAGGACTGGAAAAACTCCGGGTACTCAGAACGGAGGTGATCCTCGCATTCCCAGGTGGCTTCATGGTCGGAATGATGTGACCACTTGACTTTGAGGAATTTGATTGACTTGATGCGAGTCTTGCGCTCGGTTTCTTCAAGGATAGCAACGGGGTGCTCATGATAAGGGAGGTCTTCTTGGAGATCAATGTCTTCGAAGTTGACGGTGCGGTCAGGGGTCTTGAAGCACTTGCCGAGTTGAGACACGTGAAACACGTCGTGCACATTTGCAAAGTTGGAGGGAAGCTCAAGTTGATAGGCGAGATCGCCTCTCTTGCTGACGATCTTGAAAGGACCCACGTATCTAGGGCAAGCTTCCCTTTGATACCGAAGCGACGAGTACCTTTCATTGGAGAGACGCGGAGGTAAACATGATCTCCGATCTCGAAAGCCAAATCATGATGCTTACTATCATAGTAGCTCTTCTGGCGCGATTGCGCTACTTTGAGGTTATCACGAATGACTTTGCACATCTCTTCTGCCTCTGTGATCAAGTCATTTCCAAGAAGTTGACGTTCACTAGTCTCTGACCAGCTAAGAGGAGTACGGCACTTCCTGTCATAGAGAATTTCAAATGGGGCCTTGCCCGAACTCGCTTGGAAGCTGTTGTTGTAGGAGAACTCGGCATAGGGAAGACAATCCTCCCACTTCATACCGAAAGAGATAACGCAAGCCCTGAGCATATCTTCAAGAATCTGATTGACACGCTCGACTTGGCCACTAGTTTGGGGATGAAAAGCTGTGCTGAAACAGATGTTGGTGCCCATGGCCTTCTGAAAAGAATCCCAAAACTTCGAGGTGAAAATTCTGCCACGATCTGAAGAAATCAACTGCAGAATTCCATGTAGAGAGACAATCCGGGAGGTATATTGCTCTGCCAATTGAGCTGCTGTGATAGACTCCTTGATAGGAAGGAAATGAGCCACTTTAGTGTGTTTGTCGATGACAACGAAGATAGCATCATTGCCACGCTTGGACTTTGGAAATCCAGTCACGAAGTCCATCTCAATGTGGTCAAACTTCCATTCTGGAATGGCAAGAGGTTGGAGGAGACCAGCTTGTCGTTGGTGTTCTGCCTTCACTCTTCTACAGACATCACATGCATTCACGAACTGAGCAATCTCACGCTTCATTCGAGTACACCAATACGACTGCTTGAGGTCATGGTACATCTTTGTACTTCCAGGGTGAATAGAGAGGAGTGAATTGTGAGCCTTGTTCATATTGACTTTACGAAGGTCACCTTTAGGCACAACAATGTGATCCTCGAAGAATAGAGTATCCTTGTCATCAAGACGATAACACTTGTACTTGGGTTGACTCTTGGCAATCCCAATCTTCACCATCTTCACCATAGCATCAAGAAGTTGAGCCTTGCAAATCTGATCTTCCAAAGTAGGAGAGACTTGGATGTTGGCGAGGAAACCTTGAGGAACAACTTGCAGATTGAGTTTGCGGAAAGCTTCACAAAGCTCGGGTTGGTAAGGCTTAAGAATCAAACTGTTGCAGTAAGCCTTCCTGCTCAATGCGTCAGCAATTACATTTGCCTTGCCTAGAGTATATTCGATGCTCGGATTATACTCTTGAATCATTTCGACCCAACAAGTCTGTCTGAGGTTGAGATTAGGCTGAGTGAAGATGTACTTGAGACTCTTGTGGTCAGTTAAGATGTCCACTTTTCTTCCCAATAAGAGATGTCTCCAAGTCAAAAGAGCATGGACAACTACCGCCAACTCGAGGTCATGAGTGGGGTAGTTCTTTTCATTGGGCTTCAACTGGCGAGAAGTATAGGCCACAACTTTCTTCTCTTGCATCAACACTGCACCATGACCTTGAAGGGAAGCATCACAGAAGACCTCGAACGGTTTGGATTCATCAGGAGGAGTTAGAACTGGAGCAGTGACTAACTTCTCTTTCAGGGTGTTGAAAGCGATGTCACATTCAGGAGACCAAACGTACTTCATGTGCTTCTAGAGAAGGTTGGAAAGAGGCTTCGCGATCTTTGAAAAGTTCTCAACGAACCTTCGACAATAGCTTGCGAGACCAAGGAAGTTGCGGAGTTGCTTCACGTTCTGAGGTGGTTCCCAATTCAAAATTGCCGACACCTTCTCAGGATTCACAGCAATGCCCTTGGCAGAGATGATATGCCCAAGGTAGAGAACCTCATCGAGCCAAAACTCGCACTATGAAAACTTGGCATAGAACTGATGTTCTCTGAGCTTATCCAAAACCAAACGCAAGTGCTTGGCATGATCCTCCTTGTTCTTGGAAAAGACCAAAATGTCATCGAGGTAGACCAAGACGAAGTCATTTGTGTAGGGGTTGAAGATGAAGTTCATCATGCGAGAGAATGTCGGAGGAGCGTTGATGAGGCCGAAAGACATGACAGTGTATTCATATGAACCATAGCTTGTTCTGAACGCTGTCTTGGGGATATCTTGCTCACGAATTCGAATCTGGTGATAGCCCATACGGAAATCAAGCTTGGAGAATACTTGAGCACCTTTGAGTTGTTCAAACACCTCATTGATATTGGGAAGTGGGTAATTGTTCTTTATAGTCTTCTTGTTCAATGGACGGTAGTCGACACAAAGTCAGTCCGTTCCATCCTTCTTCACAAAAAGAACTCCAGAACCCCACGGAGAAGAACTAGGTCGGATGAGACCCATACGCTCTTGTTCATCGAGTTGCTTCTTCAACTCCTTCAACTCTTTAGGTCCAAGTTTGTAAGGACGTTTGCAAACAGGTTCCGTGCCAGGCTCAAGATCGATGACAAATTCAACTTGCCAGTGCAGAGGCATTCCTGGAAGCTCTTCTGGAAAGACGTCTTGATATTCGCAAACGACTGGAATTTGAGAGATGGCATCCAGCTCATCCTTCTCATTGAGAGAAAACAGACGGATGGTATTATCTCGAGCGGCAAAGACGATTACATCCTCAGATGAATGAGTCAATTGAATCTACCTGGCGGCACAATCAAGCTGAGCCTTGTGCTTAGAAAGCCAATCCATTCCAAGAATAAGATCAATATCCGATTTACCAAGGACCATTGGAGAAGCCAGAAACTTGAAATCGCCCATCATGATAGAAATATCCGGAACCTCGTAGTTTGCGAGCAAGCATTTACCCGGTGAGACAACTGCTAACGGTTTATGCAAAACTTGAGAAGACAACTCATGCTTAGATGCAAAAGGTCTCGAGATGAAACAATGCGATGCACCAGTGTTAAAAAGAACTTTTGCAGGAACATCGTTAATAGGAAGGTTACCCATGATGACATCTGACGAGTCCTCTGCCTGAGCTGCATTCATCAAGTTAACCTTGGCGTGCTTGGGGTTATGCTTGACCACAGCTGTACTTGCCAATCTCACAGGAGGAGGAGGAGGAGGACGCCTCTGATTGAAGCATTTGTTGGCATAGTGACCCTTTTGTTGGCACTTGTTGCACGTGACCTCCGAGAGCGGACGGTGATACGGAGCACTTGATCTTGGAGCTTGAGACGAAGTCTTGTTCTGAAATGAAATGATGAGACGAAGTCTTGATCAAGATGAGCTCAAATGAAAATGATGCAATGAGATGAAATGATGTACTCATCAAAACGAACATTTTGATATGCTACACGCACGAATCGGAGCTACGGATGCAGAGTTATGGCATGACGAAGATTGCAAAAAATTAGGGTTTCGGGAGGAAAAAGTCAACCGAGTGGATTTTTTATCTGAGATCCAGATTGGTGGCACGGACACCGAGGTTCGTCGGAGTTCGAAGACACGCCAGAGATGGGGGTTGCCGGAGCGGTACTTGCCGGAGAGGGGAGGTGAGGACGCGGGCTCCGGGCCGCGCGATGGCCGGAGCTTGAGGGCACGGCGGCCGGGGCTTGAGGGCGTGGCTCGCCGGAGCTAGGCGGAGGTCGCCGGACTGCGGCGGCGGTGGCCGGCGAAGGCGGCTCGGCGCGCGGGGTCGCCGCGGGCAAGGGAGATGATGGCGCGGGCGGCGGGAGGAGACGGGCCGGGGAGGGCCCGGAGCGGGTCGGCGGGCCGTGCGGCGGGGGAAGAGCCGGCGGGACATGTGGTGGGACACCACTGGTGCGGAACGGCGGCACGGTCAGGTCGGACACATCCGGTGCCGGCGGACGTTGTCCAGCATGCGGTGGGAGAAGGGGGCTAGGGTTAGGGTAGGAAAGATCCGAAAATTTCGGGGAGGATCCCTTTTTATAGATAGGAGGAGCTAGGAGGCTCCAAATGAGGAGCGGTTTTCGGCCACGCGATCGTGGTCAAACGCTCTAGGAGATGGAGGGGTTTTTGGTGGGTTTTGGGCCACTTTGGAAGGGTGTTGGGCTGCAACACACACAAGGCCTTTTCGGTCCCTCGGTTAACCGTTGGAGTATCAAACGAAGTCCAAATGGCACGAAACTTGACAGGCGGTCTACCGGTAGTAAACCAAGGCCGCATGACAAGTATCGGTCCAATCCGAAAATGTTTAACCCCCACACACGAAAAGAGGTAGAAAGAACCACCGGAGGACATAGGAGCGCCGTAATGCAAAACAGACAACGGGGAAAAAGCTCGGATGCATGAGACGAACACGTATGCAAATGCAATGCACATGATGACATGATATGAGATGCATGACAAAGACAAAACACACAGAGACAAAAACCCTACAATGAGGAAATAAAATAACTTAGGCCGGAAACGGCAAGAGTTGGAGTACAGATAAGGTAAATTACATCCGGGGTGTTACACATCCATATTGCGAGCAGAACCAAATTCTCGTGCATGCGGAAGCGCGAAGATGGGACTTTTCTTTTTTGATGAGGATAACCATGTATTCCTTAACTAGAGAATGTTGTGTCTCCCACGCACGCGCCAATTGTCGTGGGAACGATTCCGACAATAATAAGGTATAGGGTAACGGAGCATGATCTATCGAGATGCATATGGGTGACATGGTGGTTTTAGCGAGTTCGGGCCTCTCACGGTGGAGATAACAACCCTACGTCTCGTGCTCCGGAGAGGCTTTGTTTTATCTGAGTATATATCCGGAGATTACAATGTGTGTGAGAGAGAGGAACGGATCCCCATGCCTGAGCTAAGTCCTGAGACTAATGGTGAAAAAAGAGAGAGGTGGAAGAAGAAGCCCCCTAAGTCTAGTGGTGGGGGGTGGCTTATATAGAGTGCGCCACCTCCTCACCTCCTATGTTACAAAGTGGGGTATGAATGCTATAATGACAGCCCACTATTAAGCCTTCACTATTAGAAAGATGCCGACTGCTTTGCTGCCTGCTGGTCTTCGTATATCCGAGTGAGTCGTACGGTCGAGTGGTGAACTGTCATCCGAGTGGATGGTATATTGCTTGGTCGGGTGGATAGTATGCTACTTGTCCGAGTGGACAGTGTGTCTATATGAAATTGACCTGGACCCACATGTTGTGTGGACCCCACGCTTCATGATATTTCGACCCTTCGTGGGCCTACCTGTTATGTATATCCCCAACATTAGCCCTCGAATCGATTGCGATTTTGCAGAACGAGTTGGTGTAAGACACAGTTTGGTCCGAGTGATTACAGAAATACTCGGTACATGTCGTCGCGCTTTCAGACAACCAAGGTTTGAACAAAATCTCAATGGATTCCGGTACCATGCTTCCCGACTGATCGAGGTATGTGTCTGTGAGGAGCAACTTGGTGACATTCGTTCATCTCTCGGAAGAGGTTTAACTCGTGATCTGAGTATGGGTGTGTCACTAAATCTGTGCGACCAGATTGACACATGGACTGTTCTCTTAGAGAGATGCCATTCTTATCCCGGAGGAACGTCAATACGAGTCGGTTTTAGATCCACACTTGTGAGTTTCACACTTTGAGTCCTAGAAGAAGGCTCAAAACAGGTCCACGGAGGAGCGTTAAACTCGCCTTATAGAATATTTTTTGGAGTGATTTGGAGCTAGGCCTGCATCGAGTAACTGATTGCTCGGAATTTCTTCACGCCTGGAACGTGTCTTTTTTGTTGTTTAGCCGTCACTCGGGTTGGGCGGACCGTTCCGAGTGGATACCATTCCAGTGGGGGCACGCTGAGTGCACCCACTGGGTGTAGTCCCCGAGACTGCTGTCGACTGCGGGCAGTCGGCGGGAGTCTTAGAGCCTGTCTTTTTGTTGTTGTTTGGCCGTCACTCGGGTTGGGCGGACCGTTCCGAGTGGATACCATTCCAGTGGGGGCACGCTGAGTGCACCCACTGGGTGTAGTCCCCGAGACTGCTGTCGACTGTGGGCAGTCGGCGGGAGTCTTAGAGCCTGTCTTTTTGTTGTTGTTTGGCCGTCACTCGGGTTGGGCGGACCGTTCCGAGTGGATACCATTCCAGTGGGGGCACGCTGAGTGCACCCACTGGGTGTAGTCCCCGAGACTGCTGTCGACTGCGGGCAGTCGGCGGGAGTCTTAGAGCCTGTCTTTTTGTTGTTGTTTGGCCGTCACTCGGGTTGGGCGGACCGTTCCGAGTGGATACCATTCCAGTGGGGGCACGCTGAGTGCACCCACTGGGTGTAGTCCCCGAGACTGCTGTCGACTGCGGGCAGTCGGCGGGAGTATGAGAGAACTAAAACTCTTCTTAGCTGGTACTGATCGAACTTGTTCTTCTCTGACTCGGAGGTCGAGTAATACTGGAGATGGGTTTGCATCGAGCAAAATGTTTCTTTCTGAGTCCTCTTCCAGTGGGGGCACGCTGAGTGCACCCACTGGGTGTAGTCCCCGAGCCTCTGTCGGACTAGATGAGTCTGGCAGAGGGTTTAAGCCTCTCGGTAAACCTCCATGCAGTTGGCATGGCAAATATCTTTGTCTGGAATTGAATCAATCGGATGGATGCGTAACGAGGTGGTTGTACGAACGATGAGTAAGGTCGCCTGTACGATTCAGCGATGGCGCTTCATTTTTACCCTTTTGCATGAAAAGGGGTATTTATCCAAGTGGACGTGCTTCACTTATAGATCTTCGGCGAACCGAGCATGTATGGTCAGAAGAATATCTTGATGTGATCAACAGGTTGACCAAATGGGCGTAACCCCTGAGGGTGACATGGCCAACTGCCGCGCGTAGCCCCGAGTGATGCTCGAAGGAGGTAAGCTTGCTACAGAGTGTGATATGAGGTTTGACCATATGAGTAACTTAGCCGTTCCCGTGCTGGGGGTGTAGAGGTAAAGACATGTCCAACTGATGGTGACGCGCGGGGCGGCCGAGGGGCGAGGACGTGTATAACCGAGTGGCGACGCGCGGGGCGGCCGAGTGGTGAAGACGTGCAAAACCGAGTGGCGCCGCGCGGGGCGGGCGAGTGGTGAAGACGTGCAGAACCAAGTGGCGATGCGCGGGGCGGCCGAGTGGTGAAGACGCACACAACCGAGTGGAGACGCGCGGGGCGGATGAGTGATGAAGACGTGCGCAACCGAGTGGCGACGCGCGGGGCGGCCGAGTGGTGAAGACGTGCAAAACCGAGTGGCGCCGCGCGGGGCGGCCGAGTGGTGAAGACGCGCACAACCGAGTGGCGACGCGCGGGGCGGCCGAGTGGTGAAGACGCGCACAACCGAGTGGCGACGCGCGGGGCGGCCGAGTGAAGGACTAAGTGTCCAGCTGAGTGGCAAAAATGGTCCTTGAAGGAGTTAGCCAGATGCTTTTGAAGCTGATGTAGCGACAAGGTCGGTGTAGTATGGCTGTGGCGCAACAAGACCGGTGCGACGACTGAATTTGAGTAGGAACGAAGATGGCACGCAGAGTGTCTGGGTGATTATGAAATTTGTCAAAGTGACGGATCGAATGTACTTGTTGAAGTGAAGGGTCTGATTGGTGATGAAGTACTCGACCACTTAGGAGAGTGTCATTCCAAATGAGATGCAGCCCCCGAGTGCGGCGTAGCCCCCGAGCATACTACAAGCTTCGACAACGGACATGTCGGAATATGAGAAATATAGTTTTGAATGGATGATTTGTAATTCATCGAGTCGGATTTGGGTAAAGATGAGGAGAAGCTTCCGAGTGATGCTCGGAAGAAGCAAACTCGCAAAAGAGTGAAGTGTGAAGTTTAATTATGAAAGGGACTTATCTGTCTCATGCCCGACGAGGTCTATATCATTAATACGATGAAGAGAATTCCATAGAGGGGTTGGCCGGACGTGTTTGAAATCAACAGGGCGACAAAGTCAGTGTTGTGGTGCGCTAGGACCAGTATGGAGACCGAGTCCGAGCAGCGATGAAGTTGGCGCGTAGGGCCGTCGAGTGATCGCGGTAACTTGTGTAAAAAATGGCACAAGTCAACACAATAATTTCTTGAGGAAATTTGATGTGTGCTGAAATGATTTGTGTGAATAACACCCATAGACACCCGCTGGGAGTGCAAGGGACTTGCTGGTTGACCAGCAAAAGTTTAAAAGAGCGAAGGATTCGTTCGCACTTGTCGAAGCGAGAAATCCTACTGAACTTGTTGGAATACTGGCTAAAATAAAACGGAAGTGTAGTGTTTTGACTGAGTTGCAGCCCCGGAGGACCGATGCAAACTCGAAATGAAGAACGACACATGGTGTTCGTGAATGATATATGCGAAAAAAAGGAAGTTGGGACTTCGGAGTCACATAACCAGTACTAAGCAAGTATGTGAAAATAAGCAGTCGAGCGTAGAGGTACACTCGGTGGTGTGGCCTCCGAGTGAACCTGATGTGTGAATTATGGAATACTCGGGAAGACGAAAATAACAGAATGTAAAATGACTTAGCTGTCTGAAGGCGCGCAGGGCGGCCGAGTGGTGATGAGGTGACCAACCGATTGGCGACGCGCGGGGCGGCCGAGTGCTGATGAGGTGATCAACCGATGGCGACGCGCGGGGCGGCCGAGTGGTTATGAGGTGACCAACCTGTGGCGACGCGCGGGGCGGCCGAGTGGTTATGAGGTGACCAACCTGTGGCGACGCGCAGGGCGGCCGAGTGGTTATGAGGTGACCAACCTGTGGCGACGCGCGGGGCGGCCGAGTGGTTATGAGGTGACCAACCTGTGGCGACGCGCGGGGCGGCCGAGTGGTTATGAGGTGACCAACCTGTGGCGACACGCGGGGCGGCCGAGTGGTTATGAGGTGACCAACCGAGTGGCGACGCGCGGGGCGGCCGAGTGGTGATGAGGTGACCAACCGAGTGGCGACGCGCGGGGCGGCCGAGTGGTGATGAGGTGACCAACCGAGTGGCGACGCGCGGGGCGGCCGAGTGGTGATGAGGTGACCAACCGAGTGGCGACGCGCGGAGCGGCCGAGTGGTGATGAGGTGACCAACCGAGTGGCGACGCGCGGGGCGGCCGAGTGGTTATGAGGTGACCAACCGATGGCGACGCGCAGGGCGGCCGAGTGGTGATGAGGTGACCAACCGAGTGGCGACGCGCGAGGCGGCCGAGTGGTGATGAGGTGACCAACCGAGTGGCGACGCGCGGGGCGGCCGAGTGGTCATGAGGTGACCAACCGATTGGCGGCCGAGTGGTGATGAGGTGACCAACCGAGTGGCGACGCGCGGAGCGGCCGAGTGGTGATGAGGTGACCAACCGAGTGGCGACGCGCGGGGCGGCCGAGTGGTGATGAGGTGACCAACCGAGTGGCGACGCGCGGGGCGGCCGAGTGGTGATGAGGTGACCAACCGAGTGGCGACGCGCGGGACGGCCGAGTGGTGATGAGGTGACCAACCGAGTGGCGACGCGCGGAGCGGCCGAGTGGTGATGAGGTGACCAACCGAGTGGCGACGCGCGGGGCGGCCGAGTGGTGATGAGGTGACCAACCGAGAGGCGACGCGTGAAGCGTCCAAGTGATGAAGACGTGCACAACCGAGTGGTGACGTGCGGGATGGCCGAGTGAGGATGCTCGAGGTGGCCGAGTGAAGGAATGCGTATCCAGCCAAGTGGTGATGCGCGGGGTGTCCAGTGATGTAGACGCGACCGCGAAGTGACGATGCGCGGGGCATCTGAGAGACAACAACGCACGGGCGGTCGAGTGTCTCATCGAGCGGCGACATACGGAGCAGTCGAGTCAGTTAAGGTGACGAAGATGTGTCCAACAGAGTGATGGCGTGCAGGCGTCCAAGTCACTCCACATTAATCGTCTGGACGCAAATTCATCTGAGTTAATCTGCATATGATGTTAGTCGCTTGAAACAAAATGTTGGTCCGAATGAACTGCTGTCCGAGGGCCATGACGGACGAGTGACCCTGCAGGTTAGTAGCCACGAATATTGTTTTGCTGGACTAAAGTGGACCTGCACAGATGCTATTTTGCAAGGATTAAAGACCATGGATGGTTGTGCATGCATGCACAAATTTAATCAGCATGAAAAACGAAAGGTACGCAATTAAGCCATTAAATTGCGGAAGAAGCGGAGGCAATCAATCACCTTAACTAGGTAATGGAATCCTTGCCTAATTGGCCACTTCATGAGATATTTATCTTAAAGAAATGGTAAATGGCACATGGCACGCAATTGGGTTAAGTGCATTTGCCAATTGAGTGCATGCACGCACTAGCACAACCATACGGGAGTGTATGGATGCATGCAAGGAGCATTAAACGGCTGTGGTAATTGGTGCTGGAAACCCTCATTTAATGGGCGTTTAATCAGGCGATTAATTTGAGGAAACTACCAGGCCACTTTACGAAGGATTAAGAGGGCCACGTTATGGGGTAGGAGGCAACGTACCATCCGATGTAGACGACGCAGATGAAGAAGACCCAGGCGGCCGGGTGGCTCGTGCAGCCGGCGATGCAAGCGAGGGCCGGCAAGCGCGTCTTGAGGCGGCCCCGTGCGTGCCACGGGGCGGCCCCGACGAGCGTGTCGCAAGGCGGGCGAGCGCGGCGCTTGGCAGACGAGCATGTCTCAGGGCAGGCGTGCGTGGCTTGAGGCCTGTGAGCATGACTCGGGCCGACGAGCACGGCACAACACTTCACTGCTCCGGGAATCAGACGGGTCCGATCCCTTCGCCTCCTCGACCGCGCTGCATGCGAGGCGGTCGTGCACGAAGCAGCAGCAACAGCGTTTGCGGACGACGTCGAAGACGACGGGACGGACCGCACCGGTGACCGTGTGTAGGAGCTCAACGACGGTGCCAGACACAAGGCCTGTGAGGACGAGGACGGATCACGTCGATGGCCGATTTTGCAGTCACCGTTGATGATGATCTCGGAAGAAGGCAAGAAATATGGGAAACGAGTTGTTCTTTTCTCTTCTTCTCTGCTTCATGATATGCATGGGTGCGTCTGATCCTACAGGAGGAAAAGACAAACCTGTTGTTAGACAATTTATTGTAAAAAGAGTATATGGAATGGATACTTCCTTGATTCTTTTGTTTGTACGAATGTTGCAATCGCCAGAACTCCATCGGCCAATTTCTCTGGCAATGGTCGTTGATCCGCTGCCGAAGATTGAAGAAAGAACCATTTGCACCATGGCTTGATAGATGCCAAGCCCCAAGGTGGGCACCAACTGTCGTGGGAACGATTCCAACAATAATAAGGTATAGGGTAACGGAGCATGATCTATCGAGATGCATATGGGTGACACGGTGGTTTTAGCGAGTTCGGGCCTCTCACGGTGGAGATAACAACCCTACGTCTCGTGCTCCGGAGAGGCTTTGTTTTATCTGAGTATATATCCGGAGATTACAATGTGTGTGAGAGAGAGGAACGGATCCCCATGCCTGAGCTAAGTCCTGAGACTAATGGTGAAAAAAGAGAGAGGTGGAAGAAGAAGCCCCCTAAGTCTAGTGGTGGGGGTGGCTTATATAGAGTGCACCACCTCCTCACCTCCTATGTTACAAAGTGGGGTATGAATGCTATAATGACAGCCCACTATTAAGCCTTCACTATTAGAAAGATGCCGACTGCTTTGCTGCCTGCTGGTCTTCGTATATCCGAGTGAGTCGTACGGTCGAGTGGTGAACTGTCATCCGAGTGGATGGTATATTGCTTGGTCGAGTGGATAGTATGCTACTTGTCCGAGTGGACAGTGTGTCTGTATGAAATTGACCTGGAACCACATGTTGTGTGGACCCCACGCTTCATGATATTTCGACCCTTCGTGGGCCTACCTGTTATGTATATCCCCAACACCAATATCCATCTGAACCAGCTACGACACATTTTTTATCTGTTTGCATAGGTCCCACCTATCAGGAAGGATGGGCAGGTAGACGAACAGGTACAACTCCTCGCATAGCCTTTTCGTTTAATCTACCTGGCCGTCTAATCAACTGCCTGCACGCCACTTCTCCCATTTACTTCTCCATCGGGAACTGATTTTCCTCGGGTTCTTCACCTCCCATTTGTCTTCATTTGCATCCAAACCCCATCATGTTCACATTGTTTTAACCTCTATAAATAATCATCTACTACTTCAGTTAGACTAGCCATCTAATCCTAATTCTCCAAACCATAGCCCTCCGTTCTAGCGGTTCCAAATGGCGAAAGAGATTGAGATGCAGGTTTTTAGCGTCCAACATGTCCTCGTCGAAGGCTCATTGAGCATAGTTGCCACCGTCACCGTCCACCCAAGGGTTGTTCGGAAGTGGATCAACAATGTATCCAACTCCCTCGAAAAGGTAGAGACGAGGGTCATTGGTCTCGACGCAGAGTACATGGAGCGTGCCATTGGGAAGATCCAACACGCCACCGTCCTTCAGCTATGCCTCGAAGATGAGGTTTTGGTGTACCACATCATATACGCGCCTCCATACCAGGGGAGCTTCACGATTTCTTGTCTTGGGAGGACATATACTTTTGTGGGGTAGCCATTGAAGGGGACAAACAGAAGCTGGAGCCGTACAACCTTGATTTGAAAAGCATCACTGACCTACAAACCAGAATCAAAATTCCTGTAGAAGATTTTGATAAACAGCCACCATCCCTATTCGACATAGCAAATTTTGTGCTCAGTACAAATCTTCAGAAGGGTGATGAGACGGTGGCATTAAGGTCGTCTGGATGGGAGAATTATCCCTTGACGTACGAGCAGATAAAATATGTTGCCCTTGATGCCTGTGTGAGTTTTGAGATAGCTGCAAAGTCCAAAGAGCTTGTTGTGAAGCTGTCTCCCACAGAAAATGAGAACAAGAAGAAGAAGAAGATAAGGCTGCACCAGCAGCAGGGCATTATGGATGGATGAACTATTTCCTCTCTTGTACAAAAAATTATCCCCTCTCGGTGTATATTGATATAGATGGACTATTTCGATGGTGTGCATGTCTTTGGAACAAGTACTAGTAGCGTGGGTCCGCTTGACTGTAAGGAACTATTTATCCGCCTAGCTTTCTCTACTACTCCTTCCAGTGATCGATATGCAATGCATGTGTCCGTAGACATGATAGCTTGTCCATGGAAGTTCAACTACGGTGACCATGACGTTTCATCCACTGCCACTCGCGATTCCCACGACGCCACTCCAACCCACGGCACCACGTCCCCCGACGTGCGCCTCACCCCTCTCGGCCGCACCGCCCCTCTGCCTTTGTGTGCATGACATGTGGGCCACCTTAAATGTGGCGAGCATCAAGTTTCTACCACAGCCACACGCGATTCCCATGACGCCGCACGAACCCATGACACCACACGTCCCCCAACCTGCGGCTCACCCCTCTCAGCCCCACTGCCCCTTTGCCTTCGGGAGCATTACATGTGGACTAGCCACCTATCGGATCCACATGTTATTGACTCAAAGGCAGGTGTAGTAAGGCGCTGAAGCTTAGTCCCAAGGGCCCTGAGAGGGAAATGTAACTCCTGCGCCAGGCTGGTGCTATCACTGCACGAACTCGTGCCAAACTCGAGATTTTTTTCTTTACTATACATGCACGCAATGATTTAATGGACATTTTAATCTCAACATGTGATGGGGAGATCTAAATTTGAATTTGAAACTTATAAAACAAAAAGATTCAAAAAAATAAACTAGGAGAGAGGGAGTATATCGTATGATGTGTCCCATACGAAACAAGTCCCCTGGTTTGTCACCGCGAAGATGCGGTTAGAAAGGAGCACAACATCTTCGTACTCGTATGGCAACAAATCGGCCGCAGACAGCATGGTCCATCTTTGACCGCCATGTCCAAGGTTCGTGCTATATTATTCAATCTCACTGTGATTCTATCGTACTAATTCATGTGGTGGCCCGTTGCATGGCTGATCCCAATGTTGGACAAAGGTTCTACGGGAATGGTGTCACCATTGTAAATGTTGTGCAAATTGATGTTGGTACCCTCCCGTGCATATGCAAACCAATCTCCACTCACACCGAGCCTAACCTGTGAAACAGTGGGCAGGGGGAGAATTAGGAAATGGACATGGAATTAGTCTTTATAATGCATTTACTACGTGATCAAACTCATCTTACCTGCTCATCGGAGGAAATCCGAGTTCCCCTTAATGTCGGCATCTCAAGGGGCGTCAACTTGCAACTACGACCACGCCGCGGTGGAGAGACCCCCAAGGAAACATCCTCGTGATTTCCATGGAACATCAAGATGCATTTGTATGCGTAGTTTATCTTGTGAGAGAAAAGGATGAACGAGGGAAGGCCTCTAGAGATAGACACTACTACTACCAATGTGCTGGCCCGTGCATTGCAATGGATCCAAAGTAGTAGAATAATACTTGTTCATGTGCTTGAGATATAAACACTCTTGTTTTGATATACATGTGTCAGCGGAGATGACAGCTTGTCCATGGAAGTTGAACCACGACGACCATCACGTTTCTTGTTTGTACCACTGCCACACCCATACGCGATTCCCACGGCAAAGTTAGTCATGAATGAAGTTCAACCATGGAGTCTTCTAGATTCTACGGGGCTGCTTGGTTCTTGGACTAGCATTGCCACACTTTGCCACACATTTTTGTCAAACTTGCCTAATGTTAGTTCATCAAAATGAGAGCCACAAGTTGGCAAGCCTAAGGGAATCTTGCCACACTTTTTGTGTGTATGCCATGTGGGGCCCAAGTGTGGCTTGAACAAAACACTCACCTAAGTTGGTCAAACTTTCCTAACCTTAGTTGTGGCAATCTTTGGCTAATTTAGTCACAAACCAAACAACCCCTACATGTGGCAGAATCTGGTGGATGGTAGATGATATCCAACGGCCAGTAGTGCTCGGATTTGCCATCTTTGTACCGTCGGATTGGCTTCATCCAAAGAACAACTTTCAAAGTTATTCACACACTATATAGGGGGTATAGATATAGATGTGCTGGCCCGTTGCGATGGATCCAAAGTATATCTATTTAGTGGAGTGCACTCTAGACACATTATCTATTTATTTTTCTCTAACCTTTCGTAGCCATGCAACCAAGCCACATAAGCTTCATGGGTGCCCCCCACATCATATTATTCATACTACGTTGACTGAAAAAAAGATAAATCACCCAAAACAAGATCTTCCCATTTTTTGTTCCTACGATGCTGTGTCGTGCACGTACCTACTAGTTGTATAGTGGTAGTACTAGTTGTATAGTACTCCCTTTGTAAACTAATATAAGAGTGTTTAGATCACTCTTTTAGTGATCTAAACGCTCTTATATTTCTTTACGGAGGGAGTACAAACTTGGTACTAGTAGGAGTAGAGTAGTACGGAATGATCCTACTCTATCAATGAGCCCCATCTGACACCAAATTTCTTAACTTCTGTGCTACAGCTAGATCTTCCCCACGTTTCTGTTTTCCAACCCAGCGGCGTGCAGGGTGCGGTTTGCCAATAGTCGGTTTGCTCAACGGCAGCCCACACGAAAGTGAAATGCTAGGCTACACGCCTTCCCTAAGCTATGTATCGTGCCAGACGGGCCGTGGAGTACTCCCGATTCCTGGGCGTGTGGGGGGGGGGGAGCGCGACGCAAACGCAACATGCCTTTTCCTTTTACTAGCAATGTGCCCGAGCGTTGTGATGGATCCAAAGTAGTAGAATTGTAGTACTTGTTCACAAACTTGAAAGAAATCACTCTTGTTTTGATATACTCCTAATATATTACGCCCTCCGTTCCTAAATATTTGTCTTTTTAGAGATTCAAATGGACTATCACATCCGGATTATATAGACATATTTTGAAGTGTAGATTCACTCATTTTTCTCCGTATGTAGTCACTTATTGAAATCTCTAGAAAGACAAATATTTAGGAATGGAGGGAGTACTTTTCACTCAAAATATATTTCTCAGGCTGTTTTGATGAGGTGAGGGAGGATGTGGTTGCTTTCAAGATAATAAGGGGTTTTCTGCAAAGTATATCTTGGGATGCCTTGGGCATCCTCAAGCTTGAGCTTTTGTGTCTCCTTAATTCCTCTCATATCACGGTCTCCCTAAATCTCAAAAGCTTCATCCACACAAAACTCAACAAGGACTCGTGAGATAAGTTAGTATATACCATTGCAAAAACCTTATCATACACTACTGTAGCAAATCAATAAAATTATTATTCAACATTGCATACTAAATGCCTCTTCATATTTAATATTCCTATCCTCAAATAGAATCATTAAAGAAGCAAACATATGCAAACAATGCAAACATAACAGCAATCTGCCTAAACAGGATAGTCTGTAAAGAATGCTGCAATATCCGTACTTCCCTAGCTCCAAAAATTATGAAAGAAAATTCCCACTGTAGTAAATTTAGCATATCTTAATATGCATAAGGTTTCAACATTTTATCGCATTCTGACTTTTCTAGGGAATTATTGCAACAGCGGTAAACTTTCTGTTTTCAAACAGCAACATGTGGACTTCTAAAATAGGCATAGTAAAGGCTATCAATGCCACTTTTATTGGAATAAAAGATGCAAAACATTGTTATAAATAACAGCAAGCAAATCCTAACAAAATAAATTGATTCTCCAAGCAAAACACATATCATGTGGTGAATAAAAATATAGCTCCAAGTAAAGTTAGCGATGAACGAAGACGAAAGAGGGGATGCCTTCCGGGGCATCCCCAAGCTTAGGCTCTTGGCTATCCTTGAATATTACCTTGAGGTGCCTTGAGAATCCCCAAGCTTAGGCTCTTGCCACTCATTATTCCATACTCCATCGAATCCTTACCCAAAACTTGAAAACTTCACAACACAAAACTTAACAGAAAACTCGTAAGCTCCGTTAGTATAAGAAAATAAATCACCACTTCAAGTTACTTTAATGAACTTATTCTTTATTTATATTGGTGTTAAACCTACTGTATTACAACTTCTCTATGGTTTATAAACTATTTTACTAGCCATAGATTCATCAAAATAAGCAAACAACACACAAAAAACAGAATCTGTCAAAAACAGAACAGTCTGTAGTAATCTGAATCAAACGTATACTTATGGAACTCATAAAATTCTAAAATAACTTTCTGGACCTGAGGAATGTATCTATTAATCATCTTCAAAAAGAATTAACTAAATAGCACTCTCTAAATAAAAATGGCAGCAATTCTCGTGAGCACTAACGTTTCTGTTTTTGACAGCATGATCAACAAGACTTTCCCAAAGGTTCTACTTGGCACAAACACTAATTAAAAGCATAAAACCACATCTAAACAGAGGCTAGATGAATTATTTATTACTAAACAGTCCAAAAAGCAAGGAACAAAAATAAAGTTGGGTTGCCTCCCAACAAGCGCTATCGTTTAACGCCCCTAGCTAGGCATGATGATTTCAATGATGCTCACATAAAGATAAGAATTGAAACATAAAAAGAGCATCATGAAGAATATGACTAGCACATTTAAGTATAACATACTTCCTATGCATAGGGATTTTGTGATCAAACAACTTGTGGGAACAATAATCAACTTGCATAGGAAGTTAAAACAAGCATAACTTCAAAAATTTAAGCACATAGAGAGGAAACTTGATATTATTGCAATTCCTACAAGCATATATTACTCCCTCATAATAATTTTCAGTAGTATCATGAATGAATTCAACAATATAACCAGCACCTAAAGCATTATTTTCATGATCTACAAGCATTGAAAATTTACTACTATCCACATAAGCAAGATTCTTCTCATGAATAATAGTGGGAGGAAACTCAACAAAATAACTATCATGTGATTGAAAACTAAGCTCAAGATGACAAGTTTCATGGTTATGATTATTCTTTATAGCATACAAGTCATCACAATAATCATCATAAATAGCAACTTTGTTCTCATAATCAATTGGAACCTCTTCCGGAATAGTGGATTCATCACAAAACAAAGTCATGACCTCTCCAAATCCACTTTCATCAATATAATCATCATAAATAGGAGGCATGCTTTCATCATAATAAATTTCCACATCAAAACTTGGGGGACTAAAAATATCATCTTCATCAAACGTAGCATCCCCAAGCTTGTGGCTTTGCATATCATTAGCATCATTGATATTCAAAGAATTCATACTAACAACATTGCAATCATTCTCATCATTCAAAGATTTAGTGCCAAACATTTTAATGCATTCTTCTTCTAACACTTTGGCACACGAAAGATATTAAAAAGATGAAGCGTATGAGGCAAACTTAATTCCATTTTTTTGTAATTTTCTTTTATAAACTAAACTAGTGATAAAACAAGAAACTAAAAGACTCGATTGCAAGATCTAAAGATATACCTTCAAGCGCTAACCTCCCCGGCAACGGCGCCAGAAAAGAGCTTGATGTCTACTACACAACCTTCTTCTTGTAGACGTTGTTGGGCCTCCAAGTGCAGAGGTTTGTAGGACAGTAGCAAATTTCCCTCAAGTGGATGACCTAAGGTTTATCAATCCGTAGGAGGCGTAGGATGAAGATGGTCTCTCTCAAGCAACCCTGCAACCAAAGAACAAAGAGTCTCTTGTGTCCCCAACATACCCAATACAATGGTAAATTGTATAGGTGCACTAGTTCGGCGAAGATATGGTGATACAAGTGCAATATGGATAGTAGATAATGGTTTTTGTAATATGAAAATATAAAAACAGCAAGGTAACGAATCATAAAAGTGAGCGTAAACGGTAATGCAATGATGGTAAACAAGGCCTAGGGTTCATACTTTCACTAGTGGAAGTCCTCTCAACAATGATAACATAATTGGATCACATAACTATCCCTCAACATGCAACAAAGAGTCACTCCAAAGTCACTAATAGCGGAGAACGAACGAAGAGATTATGGTAGGGTATGAAACCACCTCAAAGTTATTCTTTCCAATCAATCTGTTGGGCTATTCCTATAAGTGTCACAAACAGCCCTAGAGTTTGTACTAGAATAACACCTTAAGACACAAATCAACCAAAACCCTAATGTCACCTAGATACTCCAATGTCACCTCAAGTATCCGTGGGTATGATTATACGATATGCATCACACAATCTCAGATTCATCTATTCAACCAACACAAAGGACCTCAAAGAGTGCCCCAAATTCCTACCGGAGAATCACGACGAAAACGTGTGCCAACCCCTATGCATAGGTTCATGGGCGAAACCCGCAAGTTGGTCACCAAAACATACATCAAGTGAAACACGTGATATCCCATTGTCACCACAGATATCCACAGCAAGACATACATCAAGTGTTCTCAAATTTTTAAAGACTCAATCTGATAAGATAATTTCAAAGGGGAAACTCAATTCATTACAAGAGAGTAGAGGGGGGAAGAAACATCATAGGATCCAAATATAATAGCAAAGCTCGCGGTACATCAAGATCGTACCATCTCAAGAACATGAGAGAGAGAGAGAGATCAAACACATACCTACTGGTACATACCCTCAGCCCCGAGGGAGAACTACTCCCTCCTCGTCATGGAGAGCACCGGGATGATGAAGATGACCATCGGAGAAGGATTGCCCCCTCCGGCAGGGTGCCGGAACGGGTCTAGATTGGTTTTCGGTGGCTACGGAGGCTCCTGGCGGCGGAACTCCTGATCTAATCTCCGTTCTGGAAGTTTTAGGTTACGTAGGTATGTATGGGTGCAGGAGGTGCGTCGGAGGAGCTACGGGGGCCCCACGAGGAAGGGGGCGCGCCCTAGGGGGGGCGCCCCCCACCCTCGTGAGCACCTCCAGTATCTCCTGACGTGGAGTCCAAGTCTATCTGGTGGCTTCCGTTCCAAAAATAACTTCTCCAGTTGATTTCGTTCCGTTTCGACTCCGTTTGATATTCCTTTTCTTTGAAACACTGAAATAGGCATAAAACAACAAATCTGGGTTGGGCCTCCGGTTAATAGGTTAGTCCCAAAAATAATATAAAAGTGGAAAATAAAGCCCAATATTGCCCAAAACAGTAGATAATATAGCATGGAGCAATCAAAAATTATAGATACGCTGGAGACGTATCAAGCATCCCCAAGCTTAATTCCTGCTCGTCCTCGAGTAGGTAAATGATAAAAAGATAATTTTTGATGTGGAATGCTAGTTGGCATAATTTCAATGTAATTCTTCTTAATTGTGATATGAATATTCAGATTCGAAAGATTCAAGACAAAAGTTCATATTGACATAAAAGTACTAATACTTCAAGCATACTAACTAAGCAATCATGTCTTCTCAAAATAACATGGCCAAAGAACGTTATCCCTACAAAATCATATAGTCTGGCTATGCTCTATCTTCATCACACAAAATATTTAAATCATGCACAACCCCGATGACAAGCCAAGCAATTGTTTCATACTTTTGATGTTCTCAAACTTTTTCAATCTTCACGCAATACATGAGCGTGAGCCATGGACATAGCAATATAGGTGGAATATAATGGTGGTTGCGGAGAAGACAAAAAGGAGAAGACAGTCTCACATCAACTAGGCGTATCAACGGGCTATGGAGATGCCCATCAATAGATATCAATGTGAGTGAGTAGGGATTTCCATGCAACGGATGCACTAGAGCTATAAGTGTATGAAAGCTAAAAAAGAAACTAAGTGGGTGTGCATCCAACTTGCTTGCTCACGAAGACCTAGGGCATTTTGAGGAAGCCCATCATTGGAATATACAAGCCAAGTTCTATAATGAAAGATTCCCACTAGTATATGAAAGTGACAACATAGGAGACTCTCTATCATGAAGATCATGGTGCTACTTTGAAGCACAAGTGTGGTAAAAGGATAGTAGAATTGTCCCCATTTTTTTATTTGGCCTTTCTTTTTTTATGGCCTTTCTCTTTTTTTGGGATAATGCTCTATTGAATGATGATCATCACACTTCTATTTATTTACAACTCAATGATACAACTCGATACTAGAACAAAGTATGACTCTATATGAATGCCTCCGGCGGTGTACCGGGATGTGCAATGGTGCATGAGTGACATGTATGAAAGAATTATGGACGGTGGCTTTGCCACAAATACGATGTCAACTACATGATCACGCAAAGCAATATGACAATGATGAAGCGTGTCATAATAAATGAAATGGTGGAAAGTTGCATGGCAATATATCTCAGAATGGCTATGGAAATGCCATAATAGGTAGGTATGGTGGATGTTTTGAGGAAGGTATATGGTGGGTGTATGGTACCGGCGAAAGTTGCGCGGTACTAGAGAGGCTAGCAATGGTGGAAGGGTGAGAGTGCGTATAATCCATGGACTCAACATTAGTCATAAAGAACTCACATACTTATTGCAAAAATCTATTAGTTATCGAAACAAAGTACTACGCGCATGCCCCTAGGGGGATAGATTGGTAGGAAAAGACCATTGCTCGTCCCTGACCGCCACTCATAAGGAAGGCAATCAATAAATAAATCATGCTCCAACTTCATCACATAACGGTTCACCATACGTGCATGCTACGGGAATCACAAACTTCAACACAAGTATTTCTCAAATTCACAACTACTCAACTAGCATGACTCTAATATCACCATCCTCATATCTCAAAACAATCATCAAGTATCAAACTTCTCATAGTATTCAATGCACTCATAAGAGAATTTTATTATTCTTGAATACCTAGCATATTAGGATTTTAAGCAAATTACCATGCTATTTAAGACTCTCAAAATAATATAAGTGAAGCGTGAGAGTTCATCTATTTCTTCAAAATAAAACTACCACCATGCTCTAAAAGATATAAGTGAAGCACTAGAGCAAATGACAAACTACTCTGAAAGATATAAGTGAAGATCAATGAGTAGTTGAATAATTATGCAACTATGTGAAGACTCTCTAACATTTAATAATTTCAGATCTTTGTATTCTATTCATACATCAATAAAATCAAAATAAAATGACATTCTAAGAATAGCAAACATCATGTGAAAAAGCAAAAAACTTAGGATCAACCGGTACTAACCGATAGTTGTTGAAGATGAAAGGTGGGATGCCAACCGGGGTATCCCCAAGCTTAGATGCTTGAGACTTCTTGAAATATTATCTTGGGCTTCCTTGGGCATCCCCAAGCTTGACCTTTTGTGTCTCCTTAATTCCTCTCATATCACGGTCTCCCTAAATCTCAAAAGCTTCATCCACGCAAAACTCAACAAGGACTCGTGAGATAAGTTAGTATAAACCATTGCAAAAACCTTATCATACACTACTGTAGCAAATCAATAAAATTATTATTCAACATTTCATACTAAATTCCTCTGCATATTTAATATTCCTATCCTCAAATAGAATCATTAAAGAAGCAAACATATGCAAACAATGCAAACATAACAGCAATCTGCCTAAACAGGATAGTCTGTAAAGAATGCTGCAATATCCATACTTCCCTAGCTCCAAAAATTATGAAAGAAAATTCCCACTGTAGTAAATTTAGCATATCTTAATATGCAAAAGGTTTCAACATTTTATCGCATTCTGACTTTTCTAGGGAATTATTGCAACAGCGGTAAACTTTCTGTTTTCAAACAGCAACATGTGGACTTCTAAAATAGGCATAGTAAAGGCTATCAATGCCACTTTTATTGGAATAAAAGATGCAAAACATTGTTCTAAATAACAGAAAGAAAATCCTAACAAAATAAATTGACGCTCCAAGCAAAACACATATCATGTGGTGACTAAAAATATAGCTCCAAGTAAAGTTAGCGATGAACGAAGACGAAAGAGGGGATGCTTTCCGGGGCATCCCCAAGCTTAGGCTCTTGGCTATCCTTGAATATTACCTTGGGGTGCCTTGGGAATCCCCAAGATTAGGCTCTTTACACTCCTTATTCCATAGTCCATCGAATCCTTACCCAAAACTTGAAAACTTCACAACACAAAACTTAACAGAAAACTCGTAAGTTCCGTTAGTATAAGAAAACTGTAATGAACTTATTCTTTATTTATATTGGTGTTAAACCTACTGTATTCCAACTTCTCTATGGTTTATAAACTATTTTACTAGCCATAGATTCATCAAAATAAGCAAACAACACACAAAAAACAGAATATGTCAAAAACAGAACAGTCTGTAGTAATCTGAATAAAACGTATACTTCTGGAACTCATAAAATTCTAAAATAAATTGGTGGACCTGAGGAATGTATATATTAATCATATTCAAAAAGAATTAACTAAATAGCAGTCTCTAAATAAAAATGGCAGCAATTCTCGTGAGTGCTAAAGTTTCTGTTTTTGACAGCATGATCAACAAGACTTTCCCAAAGTCTTCCCAAAGGTTCTACTTGGCACAAACACTAATTAAAAGCATAAAACCACATCTAAACAGATGCTAGATGAATTATTTATTACTAAACAGGAAAAAAAAGCAAGGAACAAAAATAAAGTTGGGTTGCCTCCCAACAAGCGCTATCGTTTAACGCCCCTAGCTAGGCATGATGATTTCAATGATGCTCACATAAAAGATAAGAATTGAAACATAAAGAGAGCATCATTAAGAATATGACTAGCACATTTAAGTCTAACATACTTCCTATGCATAGGGATTTTGTGATCAAACAACTTGTGGGAAATAATAATCAACTTGCATAGGAAGGTAAAACAAGCATAACTTCAAAATTTTAAGCACATAGAGAGGAAACTTGATATTATTGCAATTCCTACAAGCATATATTCCTCCCTCATATTAATTTTCAGTAGCATCATGAATGAATTCAACAATATAACCAGCACCAAAAGCATTATTTTCATGATCTACATGCATAGAAAATTTACTACTCTCCACATAAGCAAGATTCTTCTCACGAATAATAGTGGGAGGAAACTCAACAAAATAACTATCATGTGATTGAAAACTAAGCTCAAGATGACAAGTTTCATGGTTATCATTATTCTTTATAGCATACAAGTCATCACAATAATCATCATAAATATCAACTTTGTTCTCATAATCAATTGGAACCTCTTCCGGAATAGCGGATTCATCACAAAACAAAGTCATGACCTCTCCAAATCAACTTTCATCAATATAATCATCATAAATAGGAGGCATGCTTTCATCATAATAAATTTTCACATCAAAACTTGGGGGACTAAAAATATCATCTTCATCAAACGTAGCATCCCCATGCTTGTGGCTTTGCATATCATTAGCATCATGGATATTCAAAGAATTCATACTAAAAACATTGCAATCATGCTCATCATTCAAAGATTTAGTGCCAAACATTCTAATGCATTCTTCTTCTAACACTTTGGCACACGAAAGATATTAAAAAGATGAAGCGTATGAGGCAAACTTAATTCCATTTTTTTTGTAATTTTCTTTTATAAACTAAACTAGTGATAAAACAAGAAACTAAAAGACTTGATTGCAAGATCTAAAGATATACCTTCAAGCGCTAACCTCCCCGGCAACGACGCCAGAAAAGAGCTTGATGTCTACTACACAACCTTCTTCTTGTAGACGTTGTTGGGCCTCCAAGTGCAGAGGTTTGTAGGACAGTAGCAAATTTCCCTCAAGTGGATGACCTAAGGTTTATCAATCCGTAGGAGGCGTAGGATGAAGATGGTCTCTCTCAAGCAACCCTGCAACCAAATAACAAAGAGTCTCTTGTGTCCCCAACATACCCAATACAATGGTAAATTGTATAGGTGCACTAGTTCGGCGAAGAGATGGTGATACAAGTGCAATATGGATAGTAGATAATGGTTTTTGTAATCTGAAAATATAAAAACAGCAAGGTAACGAATCATAAAAGTGAGCATAAACGGTAATGCAATGATGGTAAACAAGGCCTAGGGTTCATACTTTCACTAGTGCAAGTCCTCTCAACAATGATAACATAATTGGATCACATAACTATCCCTTAACATGCAACAAAGAGTCACTCCAAAGTCACTAATAGCGGAGAACGAACGAAGAGATTATGGTAGGGTACGGAACCACCTCAAAGTTATTCTTTCCAATCAATCTGTTGGGCTATTCCTATAAGTGTCACAAACAGCCCTAGAGTTCGTACTAGAATAACACCTTAAGACACAAATCAACCAAAACCCTAATGTCACCTAGATACTCCAATGTCACCTCAAGTATCCATGGGTATGATTATACGATATGCATCACACAATCTCAGATTCATCTATTCAACCAACACAAAGGACCTCAAAGAGTGCCCCAAAGTTCCTACCGGAGAATCACGATGAAAACGTGTGCCAACCCCTATGCATAGGTTCATGGGAGAAACCCGCAAGTTGGTCACCAAAACATACATCGAGTGAAACACGTGATATCCCATTGTCACCACAGATATCCACGGCAAGACATACATCAAGTGTTCTCAAATTTTTAAAGACTCAATCCGATAAGATAACGTCAAAGGGGAAACTCAATTCATTACAAGAGAGTAGAGGGGGGAAGAAACATCATAGGATACAAATACAATAGCAAAGCTCGTGATACATCAAGATCGTACCATCTCAAGAACACGAGACAGAGAGAGAGAGAGAGAGATCAAACACATAGCTACTGGTACATACCCTCAGCCCCGAGGGAGAACTACTCCCTCCTCATCATGGAGAGCACCAGGATGATAAAGATGGCCACCGGAGAAGGATTGCCCCCTTCGGCAGGGTGCCGGAACGGGTCTAGGTTGGTTTTCGGTGGCTACGGAGGCTCCTGGCGGCGGAACTCCCGATCTAATCTCCGTTCTGGAAGTTTTAGGTTACGTAGGTATATATGGGTGTAGGAGGTACGTCGGAGGAACTACGGGGGCCCCACGAGGCAGGGGGCGCCCCCACCCTCGTGAGCACCTCCCATATCTCTTGACGTGGAGTCCAAGTCTATCTGATGGCTTTCGTTCCAAAAATAACTTCTCCAGTTGATTTCGTTTCGTTTCGACTCCGTTTGATATTCCTTTTCTTTGAAACACTGAAAATAGGCATAAAACAGCAAATCTGGGCTGGGCCTCCGGTTAATAGGTTAGTCTCAAAAATAATATAAAATTGGAAAATAAAGCCCAATATTGCCCAAAACAGTAGATAATATAGCATGGAGCAATTAAAAATTATAGATACGTTGGAGACGTATCAGGCGGCCATCCATGCTACCTCTTGAGCACTGTGTTGGATTTCCCCGAAGAGGAAGGGATGATGCAGCAAAGTAGCGTAAGTATTCTATGGTGGGTGAACAAATTACTGCTGAGCAATTGACAGAATTGAGCATAGTTATGAGAATATCTAGGTATGATCATGTATATAGGCATCACGTCCGAGATAAGTAGACCGAAACGATTCTGCATCTACTACTATTACTCCACTCATCGACTGTTATCCAGCATGCTTCTAGAGTATTAAGTTAAAAACAGAGTAACGCCTTAAGCAAGATGACATGATGTAGAGGGATACTTTCATGCAATGTGATAAAAAAACCATCTTGTTATCCTCGATGGCAACAATATAATACGTGCCTTGCTGCCCCTTCTGTCACTGGGAAAGGACACCGCAAGATTGAACCCAAAGCTAAGCACTTCTCCCATGGCAAGAACAACCAATCTAGTAGGCCAAACCAAACTGATAATTCGAAGAGACTTGCAAAGATAACCAATCATACATAAAAGAATTCAGAGAAGATTCAAATATTATTCATAGATAGACTTGATCATAAACCCACAATTCATCGATCTCAACAAATACACCGCAAAAAGACGATTACGTCGAATAGATCTCCACGAGAGAGGGGGAGAACATTGTATTGAGATCCAAAAAGAGAGAAGAAGCCATCTAGCTACTAGCTATGGACCCGTAGGTCTGAAGTAAACTACTCACACTTCATCGGAGGGGCTTGGATGATGATGCAGAAGCCCTCCATGATTGATGCCTCCTCCGGCGGAGCTCCGGAACAGGCCCCAAGATGGGATCTCGTGGATACAGAAAGTTGCGATGGTGGAATTAGGTTTTTGGCTCCTTCCTCGATTGTTTGGGGGTACGTGCATATATATAGGAGGAGGAAGTACGTCGGTGGAGCTTCGAGGGGCCCACAAGGCAGGGGGCGCGCCCTAGGAGGGCGCCCCCTACCCTCGTGAGCACCTCATAGCTTTCTTGACGGAGGGTCCAAGTCTCCTGGATCTTATCTGATGAGAAAATCACATTTCCGAAGGTTTCATTCCGTTTGGACTCCGTTTGATATTCCTTTTCTTCAAAACCCTAAAACAGGCAAAAAACAACAATTCTGGGCTGGGCCTCCGGTTAATAGGTTAGTCCCAAAAATAATATAAAAGTGGAAAATAAAGCCCAATAATGTCTAAAATAGTAGATAATATAGCATGGAGCAATCAAAAATTATAGATACGTTGGAGACGTATCAAGCATCCCCAAGCTTAATTCCTGCTCGTCCTCGAGTAGGTAAATGATAAAAACAGAATTTTTGATGTGGAGTGCTACTTGGCATAATTTCAATGTAAATCTTCTTAATTGTGGTATGAATATTCAGATTCGAAAGATTCAAGACAAAAGTTCATATTGATATAAAAATAATAATACTTCAAGCATACTAACAAAGCAATTATGTCTTCTCAAAATATCATGGCCAAAGAAAGCTATCCCTACAAAGTCATATAGTGTGGCTATGCTCTATCTTCACCACACAAAGTATTTAAATCATGCACAACCCCGATGACAAGCCAAGCAATTGTTTCATACTTTTGACATTTTCAAAACTTTTTCGATCTTCACGCAATACATGAGCATGAGCCATGGATATATCACTATAGGTGGAATAGAATGGTGGTTGAGTAGAAGACAAAAAGGGAGAAGATAGTCTCACATCAACTAGGCGTATCAACGGGCTATGGAGATGCCCATCAATAGATATCAAGGTGAGTGAGTAGGGATTGCCATGCAATGGATGCACTAGAGCTATAAGTATATGAAAGCTCAAAAGAAACTAAGTGGGTGTGCATCCTACTTGCTTGCTCATGAAGACTTAGGGCATTTTGAGGAAGCCCATTATTGGAATATACAAGCCAAGTTCTATAATGAAAAATTCCCACTAGTATATGAAAGTGACATAATGAGAGACTCTTTATCATGAAGATCATGGTGCTACTTTGAAGCACAAGTGTGGTAAAAGGATAGTAACATTGTCCCTTCTCTCTTTCTCTCTCATTTTTTATTTTTTTTATTTGGGCCTTTCTCCTTTTTTTGGCCTCTTTTTTTCGTCCGGAGTCTCATCCCGACTTGTGGGGGAATCATAGTCTCCATCATCCTTTCCTCACTGGGACAATGCTCTAATAATGATGATCATCACACTTTTATATACTTACAACTCATGAATTACAACTCGATTCTTAGAACAAAATATGACTCTACATGAATGCCTCCGGCGGTGTACCGGGATGTGAGATGAATCAAGAGTGACATGTATGAAAGAATTATGAACGGTGGCTTTTCCACAAATACGATGTCAACTACATGATCATGCTAGCAATATGACAATGATGGAGCGTGTCATGATGAACGGAACGGTGGAAAGTTGCATGGCAATATATCTCGGAATGGCTATGGAAATGCCATGATAGGTAGGTATGGTGGCTGTTTTGAGGAAGGTATTTGGTGGGTGTATGATACCGGTGAAAAGTGTGCGGTATTAGAGAGGCTAGGAATGGTGGAAAGAAGGAAAGTGCGTATAATCCATGGACTCAACATTAGTCATAAATAACTCATATACTTATTGCAAAAATCTAGAAGTTATCATAGCAAAGTATTACGCGCATGCTCCTAGGGGAATAGATTGGTAGGAAAAGACCATCGCTCGTCCCCGACTGCCACTCATAAGGAAGACAATCAATAAATAAATCATGCTCTAACTTCATCACATAACGGTTCACCATACGTGCATGCTACGGGAATCGGAAACTTTAACACAATCATTTCTCAAATTCACAACTACTCAACTAGCACAACTCTAATATCACCATCCTCATATCTCAAAACAATTATCAAGCATCAATTTCTTCTTAGTATTCAACACACTCACATGAATTTTTTTATTATTAATCTTGCATACCAAGCATTTTAGGTTTTTAAGCAAATTACCATGCTATTAAGACTCTCAAAATAATCTAAGTGAAGCATGAGAGATCAATAGTTTCTATAAAACAAATCCACCACCGTGCTCTAAAAGATATAAGTGAAGCACTAGAGCAAAACTATAAAGCTCAAAAGATATAAGTGAAGTACATAGAGTATTCTATCAAATTCCAAATCATGTATGGCTCTCTCAAAAGGTGTGTACAGCAAGGATGATTGTGTTAAACTCATAAGCAAAGACTCAAATCATAAAAGACGATCCAAGCAAAACACATATCATGTGGTGAATAAAAATATAGCTCCAAGTAAAGTTACCAATAGAAGTAGACGAAAGGGGGGATGCCTTCCGGGGCATCCCCAAGCTTTTGATTTTATGTGTCCCTAGATTATCTTGGGGGTGCCATGGGCATCCCCAAGCTTAGGCTCTTGCCACTCCTTGTTCCATAATCCATCAAATCTTTACCCAAAACTTGAAAACTTCACAACACAAAACTTAAGATAGAAAACTCGTGAGCTCCGTTAGCGAAAGAAAACAAAAGACCACTTCAAGCTACTGTAATGAACTCATTATTTATTTATATGGGTGTTATACCTACTTTATTCCAACTTCTCTATGGGTTATAAACTATTTTACTAGCCATAGATTCATCAAAATAAGCAAACAACACACGAAAAACAGAATCTGTCAAAAACAGAACAGTCTGTAGTAATCTGTAGCTAGCGCAAGATCTGGAACCCCAAAAATTCTAAAATAAATTTCTGGACGTGAGGAATTTATCTATTAATAAATTGCAAAACGAATTAAATAAATATCACTTTCCAAATAAAAATGAAAGCAGTTCTCGTGAGCGCTAAAGTTTCTGTTTTTTACAGCAAGTTCAACAAGACTTTCCCCAAGTCTTCCCAACGGTTCTACCTGGCACAAACACTAATTAAAACACAAAAAACACAACCAAAAAAGAGGCTAGATAATTTACTTATTACTAAACAGGAGCAAAAAGCAAGGAATAAAAATAAAATTGGGTTGCCTCCCAACAAGCGCTATCATTTAACGCCCCTAGCTAGGCATAACAAGCAAGAATAGATCCAGGTATTGCCATCTTTCGTAGGCAATCCATAAGTGGCTCTCATGATAGATTCATATGATAATTTTATTTTCTTTCTATGGAAGTGTTCCATGCCCTTTTTAATGGAAATTGAAATCTAATATTCCCTTCCTTCATATCAACAATTACACCAACCGTTCTAAGGAAAGGTCTACCATGAATAATACAACAAGAAGGATTGCAATCTATATCAAGAACGATAAAATCTACGGGCACATAATTCCTATTTGCAACAATAAGAACATAATTAATTCTTCCCATAGGTTTCTTAATAGTTGAATCCGCAAGATGCAAGTTTAGAGAGCAATCATCAAAATCACGAATATCTAGTAAATCACACAAAGTTTTGGGAACAGTAGAGACACTAGCACCCAAATCACACAAAGCATAAAACTCATAATTTTTAATTTTAATTTTAGTAGTTGGTTCCCACTCATCATAAAGTTTTCTAGGGATAGAAACTTCCAATTCAAGTTTTTCTTCATAAGATTGCATCAAGGCGTCAACGATATGTTTAGTAAACGCTTTATTTTAACTATAAGCGTGAGGAGATTTTAGCACGGATTGCAACAAGGAAATACAATCAATCAAAGAGAATTTTTCATAGTTAAATTCCTTGAAATCCATAATAGTGGGTTTAGCAACATCCTGGGTTTTAATTTCTTCAATCCCACTTTTATCAAATTTAGCATCAAGATCAACAAATTCCGAATTCTTAGAACGCCTTCTAGGTAAAGGTGGATCATATTTAGTCCCATAATTATCAAGATTCATAGTGCAAAACAAAGATTTAATAGGGGACACATCAATAACTTTTAGATCTTCATCATTATTTTCATAGGAACTAGAAGAACACGCTTTTATAAAGGCATCTTTCTTAGCACGCATCCTAGCGGTTCTTTCTTTGCACTCGTCAATGGAAATTCTCATGGCTTTGAGAGACTCATTGATATCATGCTTAGGTGGAATAGATCTAAGTTTCAAAGAATCAACATCAACAGCAATTCTATCAACGTTCCTAGCCAAAATCATCAATCTTAAGTAATTTTTCTTCAATCATAGCATTAAAATTCTTTTGCAAAGAAATAAATTCTTTAATATTAGATTCAAAATCACAGGGCATCTTATTATAATTTCCATAAGAACTGTTGTAGTAATTACCATAATTATTAGAGGGATTACTAGGGTAAGGCCTAGGATTGAAATTTCCTCTATACGCGTTGTTACCAAAATTGTTCCTGCCAACAAAATTCACATGCACCTTTTTAGTAGATCTTTCAGTATGCCATTGAGAATAATTAACCATAATATTATCTAGGAGTTTAGTAGCTTCTCCTAAAGTGATTTCCATAAAAGTGCCTCCCGCGGCCGAATCTAAAAGATTTCTAGAAGCAAAATTCAATCCGGCATAAAAATTCTGAACAATCATCCACAAATTCAAACCATGAGTAGGGCAATTACATATCATTAATTTAATTCTCTCCTAAGCTTGAGCAACATGTTCATGATCAAGTTGTTTAAAATTCATAATATTGTTTCTAAGAGAGATGATCTTAGCGGGAGGAAAATACTTAGAGATAAAAACATCTTTGCACTTGTTCCATGAATCAATACTATTTTTAGGCAAAGATGAAAACCAAGCTTTAGCACGATCTCTAAGTGAAAAAGGAAATAGCTTCAATTTAACAATATCATTATCGACATCTTTTTTCTTTTGCATGTCACACAAATCAATGAAGCTATTAAGATGTGTAGCGGCATCTTCACTAGGAAGGCCGGAGAACGGATCTTTCATGACAAGATTCAACAAAGCAGTATTAATTTCACAAGATTCAGCATCGGTAAGAGGAGCAATCGGAGTGCTAAGGAAATCATTATTGTTGATATTGGTGAAGTCACACAATTTAGTATTATCTTGAGCCATCGCGACAAACAAGCAAACCAACACGAGCAAACAAAGAGCAAACGGGCAAAAGAGGCAAATAAAGAGGGAGGATAGAGAAAGAGGGCGAATAAAATGGCAAGGGTGAAGTGGGGGAGAGGAAAACGAGAGGCAAATGGCAAATAATGTAATGCGGAAGATAGGGATTGTGATGGGTACTTGGTATGTTGACTTTTAGGCAGACTCCTCGGCAACGGTGCCAGAAATTCTTCTTGCTACCTCTTGAGAACTGCGTTGGATTTCCCCGAAGAGGAAGGGATGATGCAGCAAAGTAGCGTAAGTATTTCCCTCAGTTTTGAGAACCAAGGTATCAATCCAGTAGGAGGCTATGCTCAAGTCCCTCGTACCTACACAAAAACAATAGCTCAACGCAACCAACGCGCTTAGGGGTTGTCAATCCCTTCACGGTCACTTACGAAAGTGAGATCTGATAGAGATGCTAAATAATATTTTTTTTGGTATTTTTGGTATAGTGATGCAAAGTAAATAAAGTAAAAGCAAAGCAATAGTAAAGTGATGGAGATTGATATGATGAGAAAGAGACCCGGGGTCCATAGGTTTCACTAGTGGCTTCTCTCAAGAGCATAAGTATTATACGGTGGGTGAACAAATTACTGTTGAGCAATTGACAGAATTGAGCATAGTTATGAGAATATCTAGGTATGATCATGTATATAGGCATCACGTCCGAGATAAGTAGACCGAAACGATTCTGCATCTACTACTATTACTCCACTCATCGACTGTTATCCAGCATGCTTCTAGAGTATTAAGTTAAAAACAGAGTAACGCCTTAAGCAAGATGACATGATGTAGAGGGATACTTTCATGCAATGTGATAAAAAAACCATCTTGTTATCCTCGATGGCAACAATATAATACGTGCCTTGCTGCCCCTTCTGTCACTGGGAAAGGACACCGCAAGATTGAACCCAAAGCTAAGCACTTCTCCCATGGCAAGAACAACCAATCTAGTAGGCCAAACCAAACTGATAATTCGAAGAGACTTGCAAAGATAACCAATCATACATAAAAGAATTCAGAGAAGATTCAAATATTATTCATAGATAGACTTGATCATAAACCCACAATTCATCGATCTCAACAAATACACCGCAAAAAGACGATTACGTCGAATAGATCTCCACGAGAGAGGGGGAGAACATTGTATTGAGATCCAAAAAGAGAGAAGAAGCCATCTAGCTACTAGCTATGGACCCGTAGGTCTGAAGTAAACTACTCACACTTCATCGGAGGGGCTTGGATGATGATGCAGAAGCCCTCCATGATTGATGCCTCCTCCGGCGGAGCTCCGGAACAGGCCCCAAGATGGGATCTCGTGGATACAGAAAGTTGCGGTGGTGGAATTAGGTTTTTGGAGCCGTCCCCAAGCGTTTGGGGGTACGTGGATATATATAGGAGGAAGAAGTACGTCGGTGGAGCTTCAAGGGGCCCACGAGGCAGGGGGGCACGCCCTAGGGGGGGTCACCCCCTACCCTCGTGAGCACCTCGTGGCTTTCTTGACGGAGGGTCCAAGTCTCCTGGATCTTATTTGATGAGAAAATCATGTTTCCGAAGGTTTCATTCCGTTTGGACTCCGTTTGATATTCCTTTTCTTCGAAACCCTAAAACAGGCAAAAGACAGCAATTCTGGGCTGGGCCTTCGATTAATAGGTTAGTCCCAAAAATAATATAAAAGTGGAAAATAAATCCCAATAATGTCTAAAATAGTAGATAATATAGCGTGGAGCAATAAAAAATTATACATACGTTGGAGACGTATCAATCCACCAGCCGGTCGCCAACACCGTCTGGAGACGATCCTAGGCGCCATGCCGCAGGCCAGCATCGTGGACCATCTGGCACAGCCGCTGGCTGCTCGCGCGCATCGCCGCCATGGGTCTGGAGCGGGTACTTTTGCGCGTAGTGTAGGTGCTTAGGCAAATTCTTAGGTGCGTACGATGTGGTAGATGCATTGGAATGGAGGGGCGCCTTTATATGAGGGCAAACTGCGTTGCATTCCCATCGTGTAGCCTCTTTTCCCGGTCCTCCTCCCATTACATTCCTCATGCATTAATTGAAGGAGGATGCATTGGTCGTTCAACATTTCGGGAACTGCTACTCCCTCCCTCGTCTGCATTAAAGCCGTATCGGGAACTGCGCCGCCTACTTTCAAATTGAATAGTACTGCACCGCTAGCTGCACGCCCGGCTGAACATGCCTCCTCGCCTCCATTAAACCTGCATGCAAACCGAGAAACCTACTCCGGCCACACGCCTGTTCATGAGCGGGCCGGAATTAAATGCAACACCGACCGAGCTCCTCCCGTCCGCCCTCGGTTTGAACGAGGCCAGATGCCGGCCAAGCTCCAACTGTCCGCCCTCTATTTACACAAGGCCAGACAGACAGCGGGCAAGAATCACAACCCTCCGCCGCTCCCCCATCTCCTCCTTCACCATTTTCTCCACTCTACCGATGGCCTCCGAGGAGCCATTCTCCGGCATATTACCCGGCTGGGTGTCCCGCCGAGCCCTCCAAATACGGGCGAGGCCACTCGGTGCTTCACCAACCTCACTTGGCCTGACGGAGCTAGTTACCGCCCCAAGCAGGCGCGTAGTTCAGCAACTCGCCGCTCCAGTTCAGCTCGGTGAGGAGTGGCGAGTTGCTCCACGCCGACACGGCGGCGAGCACACCGGTACGGGCGTCGTCGCTGCCGTGTCGTACCGCGCCACCAGTGTCTGTGGGCGCGCCTCCTGTGCCTGCAGCAGCGCCATGCAGGAAGAGACAGAAGCCGGGTGTGTGGAGAGCGACGAGTCGGTGGCCAGCTTCTCCGTGTCCACCGCCATCATTGAGAAGTAGAACACGGGAGGCCGCCAGCACTTGGGTCCCAGGAAGGCCACCGCCGAGGCGACGACTGCGCATTCATGTGGTTTCTTTGCTGCTTCGTCTCTTCCGAGGAACTTCGTCGACCCCGCAAGTGTCTGCCAGACATGAGGAAGACAAAGGGATCCACAGGCGGCCATTTAGATTTTGTACTCCTCTCCAGCTGGCGGGAAATATTTTTTCTAAGAATGCATAAATTGTATGTATCTATAACTAAAATAAGTCTAGATACATCCATTTCTAGGACAAGTATTTCTGGACGGAGGGAGTATTAATTATACCAAGAGAGCCGGATTGGCACTGCTTAGTTCATGTAAATGTAATGAAATCCATCGTGTTTATATGAAGATCCGGCTTTTTTATATGAAATCCTTCATGCTTATATGAAATCGGTCCGTGTTTGCACGAATTTCATCCGGTTGGTTAGAGTTGTGAAAATGTATGCCGCTGGCATTTGATGTCGTCCTCCGCAGAAGGAAGCGAGAGGAAATTTGCCGGCCGCCGTTGGAGATGCTCTTATGCTAGAAATAGAGTGACATCCAATCCATTTGAGTTAATTGCATGTATGATTGTCCCTCTATAAAAAGTTAATTGCATGTACAGTGTACACGTGGCTTGTAGGGTGGCTACAGCTTGGTACAGAAAGTTAAAAAGAAACAAGTGAAGGAAATATGCCCTAGAGGCAATAATGAAGTTATTATTTATTTCCTTATATCATGATAAAAGTTTATTATTCATGCTAGAATTGTATTAACCGGAAACATAATACATGTGTGAATACATAGACAAACAGAGTGTCACTAGTATGCCTCTACTAGACTAGCTTGTTAATCAAAGGTGGTTATGTTTCCTAACCATGGACAAAGAGTTGTCATTTGATTAATAGGATCACATCATTAGTTGAATGATCTGATTGACATGACCCATTCCATTAGCTTAGCACCCGATCGTTTAGTATGTTGCTATTGCTTTCTTCATGACTTATACATGTTCCTATGACTATGAGATTATGCAACTCCCGTTTGCCAGAGGAACACTTTGTGTGCTACCAAACGTCACAACGTAACTGGGTGATTATAAAGGAGCTCTACAGGTGTCTCCAAAGGTACATGTTGGTTTGGCGTATTTCGAGATTAGGATTTGTCACTCCGATTGTCGGAGAGGTATCTCTGGGCCCTCTCGGTAATGCACATCACTTAAGCCTTGCAAGAATTGCAACTAATGAGTTAGTTGCGGGATGATGTATTACAGAACGAGTAAAGAGACTTGCCGGTAACGAGATTGAACTAGGTATGGGATACCGACGATCGAATCTCGGACAAGTAACATACCGATGACAAAGGGAACAACGTATGTTGTTATGCGGTCTGACCGATAAAAGATCTTCGTAGAATATGTAGGAACCCATATGAGCATCCAGGTTCCGCTATTGGTTATTTACTGGAGACGTGTCTCGGTCATGTCTACATTGTTCTCGAACCCGTAGGGTCCGCACGCTTAAGGTTACGATGATAGTTATATTATGAGTTTATACATTTTGATGTACCGAAGGTTGTTCGGAGTCCCGGATGTGATCACGGACATGACGAGGAGTCTCGAAATGGTCGAGACATAAAGATTGATATATTGGAAGCCTATGTTTGGATATCGGAAGTGTTCCGGGTGAAATCGGGATTTTACCGGAGTATCGGGAGGTTACCGGACCCCCCCGGGAGCTATATGGGCCTAAGTGGGCCTTAGTGGAAAAGAGAAGGGGCAGCCCAAGATGGGCCGCGCGCCCCTCCCCTCCCTTGGTCCGAATAGGACAAGGAGAGGGGGCCGGCCTCCCTCTCTCTTTTCCCCCTCCGCGAATCCAATTCCAACTAGGATTGGGGGGGGGAATCCTACTCCCAGAGGGAGTAGGACTCCTCCTGGCGCGCCTCTCCTAGGCCGGCCGCACCCCCCCTTGAGCCTTTATATACGGAGGCAGGGGCACCCCAGAGAAACACAAGTTGATCCACATGATCATATTCTTAGCCGTGTGCGGTGCCCCCTTCCACCATAGTCCTCGATAATATTGTAGCGGTGCTTAGGCGAAGCCCTGCTGCAGTAGTACATCAAGATCGTCACCACGCCGTCGTGCTGACGGAACTCTTCCCCGACACTTTGCTGGATCAGAGTCCGGGGATCGTCATTGAGCTGAACCTGTGCTAGAACTCGGAGGTGCCGTAGTTTCGGTGCTTGATCGGTTGGGCCGTGGAGACGTACGACTACATCAACCAAACGCTTCCGTTGTCGATCTACAAGGGTACGTAGATCATACTCTCCCCTCTCATTGCTATGCATCACCATGATCTTGCGTGAGCGTAGGAAATTTTTTGAAATTACTACGAAACCCATCAGTGGCATCCGAGCCTAGGTTTTATTTGTTGATGTTATATGCACGAGTAGAACACTAGTGAGTTGTGGGCGATATAAGTCATACTGCTTACCAGCATGTCATACTTTGGTTCGGCGGTATTGTTGGACGAAGCGGCCCGAACCGACATTACGCGTACGCTTACGCGAGACCGGTTCTCCCGACGTGCTTTGCACATTGGTGGCTTGCGGGTGACAGTTACTCCAACTTTAGTTGAACTGAGTGTGGCTACGCCCGGTCCTTGCGAAGGTTAAAACAGCACCAACTTGACAAACTATCATTGTGGTTTTTGATGCGTAGGTAAGATTGGTTCTTGCTTAAGCCTGTAGCAGCCACGTAAAACATGCAACAACAAAGTAGAGGACGTCTAACTTGTTTTTGCAGGGCATGTTGTGATGTGATATGGTCAAGACATGATGCTAAATTTTATTGTATGAGGTGATCATGTTTTGTAACCGAGTTATCGGCAACCGGCAGGAGCCATATGGTTGTCGCTTTATTGTATGTAGTGCAATCATGTTGTAATGCTTTACTTTATCACTAAGCGGTAGCAATAGTCGTGGAAGCATAAGATTGGCAAGACGACAATGATGCTACAATGGAGATCAAGGTGTCGCGCCGGTGATGATGGTGATCATGACGGTGCTTCGGAGATGGAGATCACAAGCACAAGATGATGATGGCCATATCATATCACTTATATTGATTGCATGTGATGTTTATCTTTTATGCATCTTATCTTGCTTTGATTGACGGTACCATTATAAGATGATCTCTCACTAAATTATCAAGAAGTGTTCTCCCTGAGTATGCACCGTTGCGAAAGTTCTTCATGCTGAGACACCACGTGATGATCGGGTGTGATAGGCTCTACGTTCAAATACAACGGGTGCAAAACAGTTGCACACGCGGAATACTCAGGTTATACTTGACGAGCCAAGCATATACAAATATGGCCTCGGAACATGGAGACCGAAAGGTCGAGCGTGAATCATATAGTAGATATGATCAACATAGTGATGTTCACCAATGAAACTACTCCATCTCACGTGATGATCGGACATGGTTTAGTTGATTTGGATCACATAATCACTTAGAGGATTAGAGGGATATCTATCTAAGTGGGAGTTCTTTAAGTAATATGATTAATTGAACCTAAATTTATCATGAACTTAGTACCTGATAGTATCTTGCTTGTTTATGTATGATTGTAGATAAATGGTCCGTGCTGTTGTTCCGTTGAATTTTAATGCGTTCCTTGAGAAAGCAAAGTTGAAAGATGATGGTAGCAATTACACGGACTGAGTCCGTAACTTGAGGATTATCCTCATTGCTGCACAGAAGAATTACGTCCTGGAAGCACCGCTGGGTGCCAGGCCTGCTGCTGGAGCAACACCAGATGTTGTGAACGTCTGGCAGAGCAAAGCTGATGACTACTCGATAGTTTAGTGTGCCATGCTTTACGGCTTAGAACCGGGACTTCAACGACATTTTGAACATCATGGAGCATATGAGATGTTCCAGGAGTTGAAGTTAATATTTCAAGCAAATGCCCGAATTTAGAGATATGAAGTCTCCAATAAGTTCTATAGCTGCAAGATGGAGGAGAACAGTTCTGTCAGTGAGCATATACTCAAAATGTCTGGGTATAATAATCACTTGATTCAAATGGGAGTTAATCTTCCAGATGATTGCGTCATTGACAGAATTCTCCAATCACTGCCACCAAGCTACAAGAGCTTCGTGATGAACTATAATATGCAAGGGATGAATAAGACCATTCCCGAGCTCTTCGCAATGCTGAAAGCTGCGGAGGTGTAAATCAAAAAGGAGCATCAAGTGTTGATGGTCAACAAGACCACTAGTTTCAAGAAAAAGGGCAAAGGGAAGAAGAAGGGGAACTTCAAGAAGAATTGCAAGCAAGTTGCTGCTCAAGAGAAGAAACCCAAGTCTGGACCTAAGCCTGAAACTGAGTGCTTCTACTGCAAGCAGACTGGTCACTGGAAGTGGAACTGCCCCAAGTATTTGGCGGATAAGAAGGATGGCAAGGTGAACAAAGGTATATGTGATATACATGTTATTGATGTGTACCTTACTAATACTCGCAGTAGTACCTGGGTATTTGATACTGGTTCTGTTGCTAATATTTCCAACTCGAAACAGGGACTACGGATTAAGCGAAGATTGGCTAAGGACGAGGTGACGATGCGCGTGGGAAACGGTTCCAAAGTCGATGTGATCGCAGTCGGCACACTACCTCTACATCTACCTTCGGGATTAATATTAGACCTAAATAATTGTTATTTGGTGCCAGCGTTAAGCATGAACATTATATCTGGATCTTGTTTGATGCGAGACGGTTATTCATTTAAATCAGAGAATAATGGTTGTTCTATTTATATGAGTAATATCTTTTATGGTCATGCACCCTTGAAGAGTGGTCTATTCTTATTGAATCTTGATAGTAGTAACACACATATTCATAATGTTGAAACCAAAAGATGCAGAGTTGATAATGATAGTGCAACTTATATGTGGCACTGCCGTTTAGGTCATATCGGTGTAAAGCGCATGAAGAAACTCCATACTGATGGACTTTTGGAACCACTTGATTATGAATCACTTGGTACTTGCGAACTGTGCCTCATGGGCAAGATGACTAAAACACCGTTCTCCGATACTATGGAGAGAGAAACAGATTTGTTGGAAATCATACATACAGATGTATGTGGTCCGATGAATATTGAGGCTCATGGCGGATATCGTTATTTTCTCACCTTCACAGATGACTTAAGCAGATATGGGTATATCTACTTAATGAAACATAAGTCTGAGACATCTGAAAAGTTCAAAGAATTTCAGAGTGAAGTTGAAAATCATCGTAACAAGAAAATAAAGTTTCTACGATCTGATCGTGGAGGAGAATATTTGAGTTACGAGTTTGGTGTACATTTGAAACAATGCGGAATAGTTTCGCAACTCACGCCACCCGGAACACCACAGCGTAATGGTATGTCCGAACGTCGTAATCGTACTTTACTAGATATGGTGCGATCTATGATGTCTCTTACTGATTTACCGCTATCGTTTTGGGGTTATGCTTTAGAGACGGCCGCTTTCACGTTAAATAGGGCACCATCAAAATCCATTGAGACGACGCCTTATGAACTATGGTTTGGCAAGAAACCAAAGTTGTCGTTTCTGAAAGTTTGGGGCTGTGATGCTTATGTGAAAAAGCTTCAACCTGATAAGCTCAAACCCAAATCGGAGAAATATGTCTTCATAGGATATCCAAAAGAGACTATTGGATACACCTTCTATCACAGATCCAAAGGCAAGACTTTTTTTGCTAAGTTCGGAAACTTTCTAGAGAAGGAGTTTCTCTCGAAAGAAGTGAGTGGGAGGAAAGTAGAACTTGACGAGGTAACTGTACCTGCTCCCTTATTGGAAAGTAGTGAATCACAGAAAACTGTTTCTGTGACACCTACACCAATTAGTGAGGAAGCTAATGATAATGATCATGAAACTTCAGAACAAGATACTACTGAACCTCGTAGATCAACCAGAGTAAGATCCGCACCAGAGTGGTACTGTAATCCTGTTCTGGAACTCATGCTACTAGATCATGATGAACCTATGAACTATGAAGAAGCGATGGTGAGCCCAGATTCCGCAAAATGGCTTGAAGCCATGAAATCTGAGATGGGATCCATGTATGAGAACAAAGTGTGGACTTTAGTTGACTTGCCCAATGATCGGCAAGCAATTGAGAATAAATGGATCTTCAAGAAGAAGACTGACGCCGACGGTAATATTACTGTCTACAAGCTCGACTTGTCACAAAAGGGTTTCGGCAAATTCAAGGGATTGACTACGATGAGACCTTCTCACCCATAGCGATGCTTAAGTCTGTCCGAATCATGTTAGCAATTGCCGCATTTTATGATTATGAAATTTGGCAGATGGATGTCAAAACTGCATTCCTGAATGGATTTCTGGAAGAAGAGTTGTATATGATGCAACCGGAAGGTTTTGTCGATCCAAAGGGAGCTAACAAAGTGTGCAAGCTCCAGCGATCCATTTATGGACTGGTGCAAGCCTCTCGGAGTTGGAATAAGCGCTTTGATAGTGTGATCAAAGCATTTGGTTTTATACAGACTTTTGGAGAAGCCTGTATTTACAAGAAAGTGAGTGGGAGCTCTGTAGCATTTCTGATATTATATGTGGATGACATATTACTGATCGGAAATGATATAGAATTTCTGGATAGCATAAAGGGATACTTGAATAAAAGTTTTTCAATGAAAGACCTCGGTGAAGCTGCTTACATATTAGGCATAAAGATCTATAGAGATAGATCAAGACGTTTAATTGGACTTTCACAAAGCACATACCTTGACAAGATTTTGAAGAAGTTCAAAATGGATCAAGCAAAGAAAGGGTTCTTGCCTGTGTTACAAGGTGTGAAGTTGAGTCGGACTCAATGCCCGACCACTGCAGAAGATAGAGAGAAGATGAAAGATGTTCCCTATGCTTCAGCCATAGGCTCTATCATGTATGCAATGCTGTGTACCAGACCTGATGTGTGCCTTGCTATAAGTCTAGCAGGGAGGTACCAAAGTAATCCAGGAGTGGATCACTGGACAGCGGTCAAGAACATCCTGAAGTACCTGAAAAGGACTAAGGATATGTTTCTCGTATATGGAGGTGACAAAGAGCTCATCGTAAACGGTTATGTTGATGCAAGCTTTGACACTGATCCGGACGATTCTAAATCGCAAACCGGATACGTGTTTACATTAAACGGTGGAGCTGTCAGTTGGTGCAGTTCTAAACAAAGTGTCGTGGCGGGATCTACGTGTGAAGCGGAATACATAGCTGCTTCGGAAGCAGCAAATGAAGGAGTCTGGATGAAGGAGTTCATATCCGATCTAGGTGTCGTACCTAGTGCATCGGGTCCAATGAAAATCTTTTGTGACAATACTGGTGCAATTGCCTTGGCGAAGGAATCCAGATTTCACAAGAGAACCAAGCACATCAAGAGACGCTTCAATTCCATCCGGGATCTAGTCCAGGTGGGAGACATAGAGATTTGCAAGATACATACGGATCTGAATGTTGCAGACCCGTTGACTAAGCCTCTTCCACGAGCAAAACATGATCAGCACCAAGGCTCCATGGGTGTTAGAATCATTACTGTGTAATCTAGATTATTGACTCTAGTGCAAGTGGGAGACTGAAGGAAATATGCCCTAGAGGCAATAATAAAGTTATTATTTATTTCCTTATATCATGATAAAAGTTTATTATTCATGCTAGAATTGTATTAACCGGAAACATAATACATGTGTGAATACATAGACAAACAGAGTGTCACTAGTATGCCTCTACTAGACTAGCTTGTTAATCAAAGATGGTTATGTTTCCTAACCATGGACAAAGAGTTGTCATTTGATTAACAGGATCACATCATTAGTTGAATGATCTGATTGACATGACCCATTCCATTAGCTTAGCACCCGATCGTTTAGTATGTTGCTATTGCTTTCTTCATGACTTATACATGTTCCTATGACTATGAGATTATGCAACTCCCGTTTGCCAGAGGAACACTTTGTGTGCTACCAAACGTCACAACGTAACTGGGTGATTATAAAGGAGCTCTACAGGTGTCTCCAAAGGTACATGTTGGGTTGGCGTATTTCGAGATTAGGATTTGTCACTCCGATTGTCGGAGAGGTATCTCTGGGCCCTCTCGGTAATGCACATCACTTAAGCCTTGCAAGCATTGCAACTAATGAGTTAGTTGCGGGATGATGTATTACAGAACAAGTAAAGAGACTTGCCGGTAACGAGATTGAACTAGGTATGGGATACCGACGATCGAATCTCGGACAAGTAACATACCGATGACAAAGGGAACAACGTATGTTGTTATGCGGTCTGACCGATAAAAGATCTTCGTAGAATATGTAGGAGCCAATATGAGCATCCAGGTTCCGCTATTGGTTATTGACCGGAGACGTGTCTCGGTCATGTCTACAATGTTCTCAAACCCGTAGGGTCCGCACACTTAAGGTTACGATGATAGTTATATTATGAGTTTATACATTTTGATGTACCGAAGGTTGTTCGGAGTACCGGATGTGATCGCAGTCATGACGAGGAGTCTCGAAATGGTCGAGACATAAAGATTGATATATTAGAAGCCTATGTTTGGATATCGGAAGTGTTCCGGGTGAAATCGGGATTTTACCGGAGTACCGGGAGGTTACCGGAACCCCCGGGAGCTATATGGGCCTAAGTGGGCCTTAGTGGAAAATAGAAGGGGCAGCCCAAGATGGGCCGCGTGCCCCTCCCCTCCCTTGGTCCGAATAGGACAAGGAGAGGGGGCCGGCCTCCCTCTCTCTTTTCCCCCCTCCGCGAATCCTATTCCAACTAGGATTGGGGGGGGGGGAATCCTACTCCCAGAGGGAGTAGGACTCCTCCTGGCGCGCCTCTCCTAGGCCGGCCGCACCGCCCCCCTTGAGCCTTTATATACGGAGGCAGGGGCACCCCAGAGAAACACAAGTTGATCCACGTGATCATATTCTTAGCCGTGTGCGGTGCCCCCTTCCACCATAGTCCTCGATAATATTGTAGCGGTGCTTAGGCGAAGCCCTGCTGCAGTAGTACATCAAGATCGTCACCACGCCGTCGTGCTGACGGGACTCTTCGCCGACACTTTGCTGGATCGGAGTCCGGGGATCGTCATTGAGCTGAACGTGTGCTAAAACTCGGAGGTGCCGTAGTTTTGGTGCTTGTCGGTTGGACCGTGGAGACGTACGACTACATCAACCAAACGCTTCCATTGTCGATCTACAAGGGTACATAGATCATACTCTCCCCTCTCGTTGCTATGCATCACCATGATCTTGCGTGAGCGTAGGAACTTTTTTGAAATTACTACGAAACCCATCAACAAGTCCATCTGTAGTCTTGTATTCTAAGTACTCCGTGGGTTCCACTATCACAACAGTAGCGAAAGAAGTATATATATTAAATAAGTAATATATAATATAAAAATCTAAAGTTAAAGACAGAATTTGAACTCATGTCATCGCGTTGCGAGCATCCGGTGCTAACCGGTCCAGCACATTTTTATTGTAGACCATGCTGGAGATATATCTCCATGTCTACTCTTATACTCCATCCGTTCCTAAATACTTCCTCCGTTCCCAAATATAAGACCTTTTAGGGATTCCACTATAGACTATACATGAAGCAAAATGAGTGAATCTACACTCTAAAGTATGTCTATATACATCTGTATGTAGTTTATAGTAGAATCTCTAAAAGGTCTTATATTTAGGAGGGAGTATTTGTCTTTTTCAAATTTCAAATGGACTACCACATACGAATGTGTATGTAGACATATTTTAAAGTGTAGATTCACTCATTTTGCTCCGTATGTAGTCACTTGTTGAAATCTCTAAAAAGACAAATATTTAGGAACGAAGGGAGTAGAAAACAGAGTTGGTGATGATGGTGTGCGTGCCATCCTGCAATATAGGCCGTCGGATTTATATCTAACGGATAGGAAGGGAGCCATGGCAATTTTGCAAAAATATACCCATACCCCTCTCCACGTTTGCAAATACGGCCTTCCCTCGTTCATCCTTTTCTCTCACAAGATAAACTACTCATACAAATGCATCTTGATGTTCCGTGCAATGCACGAGCATCTTGCTAGTTTCTTTTAAAATAGTTACTACTATAATTGGGTTGAAGTGATATATTTTATGTCTGCCCCGAATGATTTCAGATTCACTAGTAGTAACAAAGAAAAGGTTGCCTTGTTAATTAACAGAAAACAGGGTGAAAACTATCACATGAGGCCGGTAAAAACGAGGCACACTGGGTCCAGCATCATCGTCACTACAACTGTGCCCGCGCGCGAGAAGTCTACATATCGAGGGGGCTTCTGAGCGAGGCACATACACACAATGTTCGAGAGAGAATCCAATTGACAGATTACGATCAGATCGAGTTGTCACCCTTCCACTGACATTGTTGGGGTGGCGGGGGAGGGGGAGAGAAATACGTATCGAGAGTGTGCGCGGTAGGCATAGAGGCACAACTAGCGAGTGTGTGCATGTGTGTTTGAAAGAGGAGTAGATAGATTACTATCAAGATCGAGGTGCCACCTGATGGGGTCATGTACCTAGGGTAGGGTCATGGACCTGATCTAAGTACCTTGCCCAAGGACACCCTTAGAAGAGGTCGCCTTCCAGTCGACCAATGAGGGACTCACTCGACTGACTTGAAGGACTCGACCATGAAGACTCACTCGACCACCAGGAGGTCAAGAGGCACTCTGCACTGCAACGGCCTATAATTAAGTAGGCTTTATGATAGTAAAGACACTTTATGTGGGGCGTTACCAGTAACGCCCCAGACTTAACTCACCTTAAACCCTCTCCTACGTGGGCTGGCTAGGGTCCTGGCGCACTCTATATAAGCCACCCCCCTCCACAGGTAGAGGGGTTCGGCACCTTGTAACTCATATACTCATAATCCACTCGACCGCCTCCGGGCTCCGAGACGTAGGGCTATTACTTCTTCCGAGAAGGGCCTGAACTCGTACATCCCTTGTGTTTACAACCTCTCCATAGCTAGGACCTTGCCTCTCCATACCTACCCTCACTCTACTGTCAGGCTTAGAACCACGACAGTTGGCGCCCACCGTGGGGCAGGTGTTTTAGCGATTTTGTGGAGAAGTTGCGATTCTTCCGAGTACTTTCATCATGGTGTCTGCTGGAGTTTTGGTCGAGGTCGAGAGATCCGTCTCGGCACTCTCACCTTCATTGCCGACGACTCTGCGTGGCTCCAGGAGGCTCCACTCGACGTTGATGCGCTCCCCGTCCGCGGTGCGACGCATTTTCGCGCATGTGTCCGCGGCGTTCTGCTGCGGCAACCGTCGACCCTGTATCGGTCGGCTCCTCCATCGTCCACCCTCCCGGTCTCCCGCCAGCGCAAGCGCTCGGGCCGGTCAAGGCTTCGGCGATGGGTGAGGCACGCGGTGGCTCGCCAATCGGCCACCATCCAAGTTGCGGCAATCGAGCCCGACGAATCTCTCTACAGCTTGTTCGATCTGTCGACTGGCTCCGTAGAGACGGCATCCGAGTGTGGTAGCAGTGATCCAGCGGCGGAAATCTTGATGGTCGACGGGCCCCGCAGTCCCCCTGGCTTCGCCCGTGATGATGGAGCAGGTGACGGAGGTGACCCCGCACGAGGCCACGAAGAGTACCAGCCCGAGCCACTCGACTCTCTGCAAAGAGAGGAACTTCGCCGCAGGAGCGTGGATGCCCTGCGTACTCCCATCGCAGGAGAAACCCCCGAGGCTCGTGCCTTGGAGGAGGCACGTCTGGCCAATTTGGCCGAGCGCACTCGACTGGAGAATCTTCAGCGAGCACTCGACGAGCGCGTGCGGCAACGAGTTCCCGACACCAGTCGACGTCAACTCTTCCCTCCGACTCAGGTATATCGAACCCCAATCCAGAATTTAGCAGCTGTGACCCGTATAGCAGAGTCCATCCAGCCTTCTCAGTCAGAAGCTGGCAGAGGTTTGATGCAGATCAGGGATCTGCTCCGGGCAGCAGGAGACCAGAATTCAGCCGTATCTCAGTCGCGCAACAGAATTCACAGTCGATCCGTCACTGCGAATACGGTTCAGTCGGCTCACAGTCCCAGATCGCGTCCGCGGCGTGAGGGGCACAAGATTCGGCGAGGCCAATATGGTGACCGACTCGACCGAGATGATAGGCGTCGAGTGCCCCATTCCCCTCCGAGGGGTGGGTCTTACGCTCCTCGGCAGCAAGATGACAGGCGTCAGTACAGTACAGGGCGAAGGGTTCCAGTCTACCCTAGAGAACCAGGCTTCGACGCGCGGTCCATTATCGTGCAAGGTTTGGTCGACCGGAACAGAGCCCATCGAGGCGGACTCGACAGAGATGCACCCACAAGCAGTCGAGTGCATGTTTCTGGTCCTGAATGTTTCAGCAGAGCTATCAGAGCCGCAGTTATCCCTCCCAATTTCAGGTTGGCAATAGGAGTCAGCAAGTTCACTGGTGAGTCTAAGCCTGAAACTTGGCTTGAAGATTACCGAGTGGCAGTTCAGATTGGTGGTGGGAACGACGAGGTGGCCATGAAGCATTTGCCCCTCATGCTGGAAGGTTCTGCCAGGGCATGGTTGACTCAATTACCTCCTAGCAGCATTTACACTTGGGAAGATCTGTCCCGAGTGTTCATCAGAACGTTTGAAGGAACTTGCAAGCGACCAGCTGGATTGACAGAGTTGCAAGTCTGCGTGCAGAAGGCTAATGAGACTCTCAGAGAGTATATTCAGAGGTGGATCACTTTGCACCACACTGTGGAGAATGTGTCTGATCATCAGGCAGTCTGCGCCTTCAAAGATGGCGTCAAGAACAGAGAACTGAGTTTGAAGTTTGGTCGAACCGGTGACATGACCTTGAGTCGGATGATGGAGATTGCTACCAAGTACGCCAACGGCGAAGAAGAAGACCGACTCCGAAGCGGCAAGCACAAGCCGAGTCAGTCGGAAAAAGGAAACACCAGTCGGAAACAGAAGCGGAAGGCTGAACCGGCAGCTCCTGGAGAGGCTCTGGCCGTGACTCAGGGAAAGTTTAAGGGGAAACCAAAAGGATCCTGGAACCCCAAGAAGGTAAAGGATAAAGAAGGGAACAACATAATGGATATGCCATGTCACATCCACATGAAGAAAGATGAAGAGGGGAATATCATCTACCCGAAGCACACCACTCGCCAATGTCGACTCCTGATCCAGCAGTTTCAGGGAAAACAGTCTAAGGACAAGGAGAAGGAGTCGGACAAGGCCGAAGACAAGGAGGACAGCAAGGAAGGATATCCGCATATCAACTCCACTCTGATGATCTTTGCAGATGTGGAAAGCAGGAGTCGACTGAAAGTCATTAACCGAGAGGTGAACATGGTTGCCCCAGCAAAAGCAAATTATCTGAAATGGTCTCAAATACCCATCACATTCGACCAATCTGATCACCCGACTCATATTGCCACCCCTGGGAGGCAAGCTTTGGTGGTCGATCCAGTTGTCGAAGGCACTCGACTGACAAAAGTGCTAATGGACGGTGGAAGTGGGCTGAATTTGTCGTATGCAGACACACTGAAAGGAATGGGCATTCCGATGTCCCGACTGAGCACTAGTAACATGAGCTTTCATGGAGTTATACCAGGGAAGAAAGCCGAGTCACTCGGCCAAATAGCTTTGGACGTGGTGTTTGGTGATTCGAAACATTTTCGCAAAGAAAAGTTGACGTTTGAGGTCGTGGATTTTCAGAGTGCATATCATGCCATTTTGGGGAGACCAGCTTACGCACGGTTCATGGCTCGACCATGTTATGTGTACCTCAAATTGAAGATGCCCGGCCCCAAAGGAGTGATCACTGTCACCGGTGATCGGAAAAAGGCAGAAGAGTGCTTTCAGAAGGGCTCAAAGATTGCCGATTCCCAGGTGACAGCGGTCGAGTTCGAAGAATACAAGCAAAATGCAGATCCGAGTGACTTGCTGCGATCCAAGAAACCCGCCACAGAGTCTGCATTTCAGTCGTCCGGTGAGACGAAGCCTGTTCACATTCACCCGACCGACCCCGATGCAGCTCCGACCCGCATCTCCACAACACTCGACCCAAAATAGGAAGAAGCGCTCATCCAGTTCCTCCATGAGAACTGGGACATTTTTGCATGGAAGCCCGCTGACATGCCAGGTGTTCCCAGGGGACTGGCTGAGCATCGCCTAAGAGTCGACTCATCTACAAAACCAGTCAAAGAGCATCTTCGGCGGTCCGCCGTCCAGAAGAGAAAAGCCATTGGTGAGGAAGTGGCTCGACTGTTGGCGGCAAGATTTATTCGAGAGATATACCACTCCGAGTGGCTCGCTAATGTCGTCATGGTTCCTAAGAAGGACAAGTCGCTCCGAATGTGCATTGATTTCAAGCACATCAACCGGGCCTGCCCGAAAGATCATTTTCCTCTCCCTCGCATAGATCAAATTGTTGACTCGACCGCGGGATGCGAGAGACTGTCTTTTCTAGATGCCTACTCCGGGTACCACCAGATCCGTCTGTACGGACCCGACGAGGTAAAAACAGCTTTCATCACTCCATTCGGGTGCTTCTGCTATATCACCATGCCATTCGGCCTCAAGAATGCCGGAGCCACATTTATGCGAATGATTCAGAAGTGTCTACTCACTCAAATCAGTCGGAATGTGGAAGCATATATGGATGATATCATTGTCAAGTCACGAAAAGGTTCCGACCTGCTCGCTGATCTCGCCGAAACATTTGCCAACCTCAGAAGATATGATATCAAGCTCAATCCATCAAAGTGCACATTTGGAGTTCCTGGTGGCAAGTTACTCGGTTTTCTCGTTTCCGAACGGGGAATCGACGCTAACCCAGAGAAGATTGGCACTATTCTCCGAATGAAACGCCCTGTGCGAGTGCACGATGTCCAGAAGCTTACTGGATGCTTGGCCGCATTAAGTCGATTCATCTCACGACTCGGTGAAAAGGCATTGCCTCTTTACCGACTGATGAAGAAGACAGACAAGTTCGAGTGGACTCCAGAAGCTGATGCAGCGTTTGCCGAGCTAAAAGCTCTGCTCTCCACCCAGCCGGTGCTTGCTGCTCCAATCAGCAAAGAGCCTCTGTTGCTCTATATCGCAGCCACAGGACAAGTCGTCAGTACTGTGCTTACGGTCGAGCGGGAAGAAGAAGGAAAAGCTCTCAAAGTTCAGCGCCCAGTGTATTATTTGTCTGAAGTCTTGACTCCATCCAAGCAGAGATATCCTCATTATCAGAAGCTTGTGTATGGAATATACATGACCACAAAGAAGGTTGCTCATTATTTTTCTGATCATTCCATCACAGTCGTCAGCGACGCTCCACTATCAGAGATTTTGCACAACAGAGATGCAATTGGTCGAGTGGCCAAATGGGCGATTGAACTTCTTCCCCTTGATATCAAGTTTGAGGCAAAGAAAGCCATTAAGTCCCAGGCAATAGCAGATTTCCTCGCCGAGTGGATTGAACAGCAGCAGCCGACTGAAGTTCACTCGGAGCATTGGACCATGTTCTTTGATGGCTCTAAGATGTTGAATGGTTCCGGTGCTGGGTGTCCTGGTTTCCCCCAGAGGAGATAAGCTCAGATATGTGCTCCAGATTCACTTTGATTCCTCCAACAATGAGGCAGAATATGAGGCCCTCTTATATGGGTTGCGCATGGCCATTTCACTCGGCGTCCGTCGCCTGATGGTCTATGGCGACTCGGATTTAGTGGTCAACCAGGTGATGAAAGAGTGGGACGTGAGAAGCCCAGCCATGACTGGATACTGCAGTGCAGTGAGGAAGCTGGAAAAGAAGTTCGAGGGGTTGGAGCTCCATCATATACCCCGACTGAAAAATCAAGCAGCTGATGATCTAGCAAAGATAGGTTCCAAGAGAGAAGCCATTCCGAGTGGTGTGTTCTTGGAGCATATACACACTCCGTCAGTCAAAGAAGATCCTTTCACCGAAGAAACTCCACAGCCCAAGAGTGCCACAGATCCGACTGAGATTGAAGTCCCAGCGGTGGTCGACTTGATCATGGAGGTCTTGGTGGTCATTCCCGACTGGACGGTTCCATATGTCGCGTATATCCTGAGAAAAGAGCTTCCGGAGGATGAGGAAGAGGCTCGACAGATCGTCCGTCGATCTAAGGCCTTTACCGTAATCAAAGGACAATTATACAGAGAAAGCGCGACTGGAGTTGGCCAGAAGTGCATAACACCAGAAGAAGGTCGACTCATCCTCAATGATATCCACTCGGGGACCTGTGGTCATCATGCGTCCTCTCGGACCATCGTGGCCAAAGCATACCGAGCCGGATTTTACTGGCCAAAGGCGAATGAGATGGCAAAAGAGATAGTGGATAAGTGCGAGGGATGTCAGTTCTACTCGAATATGTCGCACAAGCCTGCGTCGGCTCTGAAGACCATCCCACTAGTCTGGCCTTTCGCAGTATGGGGATTGGACATGGTCGGTCCTTTGAGAACAGGACGAAGCGGCTTCACGCATGTACTGGTGGCAGTCGACAAGTTCACCAAGTGGATCGAGGCTAAACCAATCAAGAACCTTGACACCGGTACTGCTGTTAGCTTCATCAGGGAACTAATATTCAGATATGGAGTCCCGCACAACATCATTACGGATAATGGGTCGAACTTTGACTCGGAGGAATTCAGAGATTTCTGTAACTCCCAAGGCACACGGGTCGACTACGCTTCAGTCGCCCATCCGCAGTCGAATGGACAAGCAGAGCGAGCTAATGGACTGATTCTTAAGGGATTGAAGCCCCGACTGATGCGTGATCTCAAACACGCGGCTGGAGCTTGGGTCGACGAACTTCCCTCAGTGCTTTGGGGGCTGCGGACCACACCTAATCGGTCGACCGGAAGAACTCCATTCTTCTTGGTCTACGGAGCTGAAGCAGTCTTGCCGAGTGATCTTCTCCACAATGCTCCTCGAGTTGAAATCTACAACGAAGCAGAGGCTGAACAAGCGCGGCAGGACGCAGTCGACCTTTTAGAGGAAGAAAGGGAGATGGCTCTGATCCGCTCGACCATCTACCAACAAGATTTGCGTCGTTTCCACGCCAGAAATGTGAGAGGTCGAGCCTTCCAGGAAGGAGATTTAGTTCTCCGAGTGGATCAGCACAAACCACACAAGCTTGCTCCTTCTTGGGAAGGTCCCTTCATCGTCACCAAGGTTCTCCACAACGGGGCGTACCGTCTTTACAACGTCGAGCATAATATCGACGAGCCCCGAGCTTGGAACGCGGAACTACTCCGCCCATTTTATACTTAAGTTTTATCACTCGGATGAGTTGCAATAAAGTACTTCTGTAGTTCATGGACCTCAAAATAATAGTGTCATAGTTCCTCCATAATTTCTGTCACTTTTTATTTTTGTCCAATAAAATTCCCCCTCAGTGGGTGACTTAGCCGCGAATCCGTTTCGCCTAAGTTTGTAAAAATCCTACCGAGTGGTGAGCCAGACTCCCACTCGGAGACTTAGCCGCGAATCCGTTTCGCCTAAGTTTGTAAAAATCCTACCGAGTGGTGAGCCAGACTCCCACTCGGAGGCTTAGCCGCGAATCCGTTTCGCCTAAGTTTGTAAAAATCCTACCGAGTGGTGAGCCAGACTCCCACTCGGAGGCTTAGCTGCGAATCCGTTTCGCCTAAGTTACAAAAATCCTACCGAGTGAAGAGCAACCCTCTCACTCGGGGGCTTAGCTGCAGTCCAAGCACTCGCCTAAGTTACAAAAATCCTACCGAGTGAAGAGCAACCCTCTCACTCGGGGGCTTAGCTGCAGTCCAAGCACTCGCCTAAGTTACAAAAATCCTACCGAGTGAAGAGCAACCCTCTCACTCGGGGGCTTAGCTGCAGTCCAAGCACTCGCCTAAGTTACAAAAATCCTACCGAGTGGAGAGCAACCCTCTCACTCGGGGGCTTAGCTGCAGTCCAAGCACTCGCCTAAGTTATAAAAATCCTACCGAGTGAAGAGCAAACCTCTCACTCGGAGGCTTAGCTGCAGCCCAGTGCTAGCCTAAGTTCTCAAAATCCTACCGAGTGGTAAGCCAGACTTTCACTCGGGGGCTTAGCTGCAGCCCTGTGCTCGCCTAAGTTGTAAAAAATCCTACCGAGTGAAGAGCAACCCTCTCACTCGGAGGCTTAGCTGCAGTCCAAGCACTCGCCTAAGTTATCAAAATCCTACCGAGTGAAGAGCAACCCTCTCACTCGGGGGCTTAGCTGCAGCCCAGTGCTCGCCTAAGTGGACTAAAGAATAAGTCGATTGCAGTAAAGGCGCCTTGCTTCAAACCTGCAAAAGACATTTCGAGCCAAAGGCAATCGTATTCAAGCACCAAATTCAAGTATGAATCGATATCTAAAGGAACCGAAAGTGCTCAGGCGTTAAGCCTGTTAAGGTTTATCGGTTACAATTCCACTCGGCATACCGAGGCAAATTTAAAGCGTCGAGCCAGAAGAAGTTTTTTACCCCTCCTGTGGAGGGCTGGAAGGTGCAACGAACTCATCAAGGTCAATTCCGTCGGCGATCCGAGTGGCAGCCGCAAGGAAAGTTTCCATAAAGGACCTGAAGTCGTGTTTCTTGGTGTTGGCCACCCGAAGGGCCGCCAGCTTCTCTTCTCGCGCATCTTTACAGTGGACTCGGGCCAGACACAGAGCAACATCTGCACCACACCGAGCCGAGGACTTCTTCCATTCCTGCACTCGACCAGGGATCGTGTTCAAGCGGGCCATCAGCGACTCAAGGTCATTCTGAAGTGTCTCCCTCAGGCCAGAGCGTCGAGTCGATGCGAGATGTGGCGGCCTTCAGCCTTGCGAGATAGTCCACGACAGCTGCAACACGAGACTCTAGTCGGAAAACATCCATGGCAACTTCGTCGTTCACCGGAGAATTGACGGGGTCGAGGTTTGGCTCCAGCCGGCTAGTTTCTTCTTCAAAGTTTTGGCAAAATTCTGCAAGGGTGATCACTGAGTCAAGGGGATGGTCGAATGGAAAAACCACGATTGGAAATGTTTGCCGAGCATAGAGGTTTACCTTCAAGCATAAGAAACAGCTTCTTGGCAAGACCACTCAGGAAGGCCTCCAGATCATTTTTCTTCCCAGTCAACTTACTGACTTGGTCGGTTAGGGCAGCTTTATCAGTTTTTAGTCGACTGACCTCCTTGTTGGCGATCCCAAGAGCAGCTTTCAGATTGGTATTGTCTTGTTCAAGCTTGGTGACTGAAGCTAACTTCTCGTCAGCAAGCTTGATCTTCTCAGCTAGTTCGAGGTCTTTCTTCTGTTGGGCCTCCCTTACCTTACCTGCAAATTACAGCAAGATCAGATTTTGAAACAAGCAAGGGGAAAAGCAGTCGTCAGGGTCTCACCAAACATACCTTCGGTCTCCTCCTTTGCCTTCGTCAGCTTCTCCTGAACCAGCTTCAAGCTCAGCTCGAGTTGAGAGTGCTTGTTTTCCAGCTCAGAGTAGCGAGCCACAAGATCACAGGAGTTCTGCGAAGAACCAATCGACTAAATGTCAAATATAATTCACTTCCGAGTGAAAAAGGAAAAATCACACGTTTCTAAGACTACATCCGAATACAAGCATTCGACCGTAGTCTCGGGGACTACACCCAGTGGGTGCACTCAGCGTGCCCCCACTAATCCTGTTGAAGATAAAGTCGACCAGTCGACCTCAAAAAAAAAGAGAGATGTATTCTTTAAGACTGTAATCAACTGCAAGCAGTCGACCACAGTCTCGGGGACTACACCCAGTGGGTGCACTCAGCGTGCCCCCACCGGTTTGTGAAATCCAGTCGACATAGTCGACTGACAGAAAGATCGACATCATAAAGCCTAAGGCCGACTGCCAGCAGTCGACCTTAGCCTTGGGGACTACACCCAGCGGGTGCACTCAGCGTGCCCCCGCTAACACGGAGTTTAATCGACACACCCAGTGGGTGACTACTATAAATTCCGGAAAGGAAAAGTTTTTGGTAGCATATCCAACAGAACAAACGGTGGTCGACTGACCTGAACATTGCTTTGGAGGGCAGAACTGGCGTCATAAGCTGCCTGGCTCGCATCCCGGATGGTCTTCAACTGCTCCATCATGATTCCCGCCTGGCGTATCGCCTCCTTCGCCGCGCCAGCTTGGTCCTCTGGGACGTGGTGCGTCGTGAAGAGGGAGGGCTGCTGAGCACTCGCCAATGGATCTGCGAAGGACACCGTGTGTCGAGTGGTGTTCTCTTCCTCCGCAATCAGAATCTCAGGCGCCGTCACATCCTGGGGCACCTTGCTGGCGGACGCTTTCCTACTCCTTCTGCGCTTCAGCGGTTCCTCATCCTCATCATCATCAGGGAGATTGATAACAGCATTGGGTGGAGCTACGGAGAAGAATCAGGATCAGAGATCGTGAGTCAGTCGACTAAAAACGGCGTTAAGATTATAGTACCTGGTTTTGAAGTTGCTGCGTCCTCCATCTCATGGTCATCAGCCCGGGCTGAGGTTTCAGAAGTAGCAGCACTGCAACTCCAAAGAATCAGTCGACTAACTTCAGCGTCAACCAGAGACAAAGTTCACACAAAATAAGAAGACTTAAGCAGCACGATTACCCTGATATGGTGGGGATGGACACCTTCATCTTCGGCAGGAGCTTGATCGGCTTCGACGAGGCCGCCCTGGGCTGCTTCGGCGCCTTTTCAGTCGGCACCGGAGAGGTGGTCCGAGGGCGCTTGGTCGACTAAGCAACAGTCGCAACCCCCTTGCCACGTTCAGTCGAAGGGTCGTGGACAAGCTTCGACCGCCTTTCTGAGTGCGGTGGTACGACCTCCTCCTCCTCTTCCTCCTCGTCTTCAACGTCATCTTCATCACCGTCATCATCATCATCGTCATCATCATCCTCAGCAACGTCCGAGTCCCATTCCTCCTCCTCCTGGCTCTCGCCCCCACTCGCCTCACCCTCCTCAGTCGGAGCTTGTGCCCCATTGGGCATCGAGTACAGCTCGGTGAGGGCCTGGTAGGTATCAAGACAAGGATCAATCGACCAGTCAGCAGGATAAACAGAAACGAATGTGACAAGGACACAGTGGAGAGCAGAGCAAGCGTACCTTGTTTGGATCGCTGTTGTGGTCGAGTGGAGGAATCCTTCTGGCTCCGCGTGGGTTATCCTTGTTTCCGGTAACGGCTGCCATCCATCTTTCCAGAGTGACATCGTCGACTGCTTCTGAATGGACTCGAGTCTCGTCTTCGGTCCCACAGTACAACCACATGCAGTGGCTCCGGAACTGAAGGGGCTGGATGCGACGCCTAAGGAAGACCTCCAGGAGATCCATGCCAGTCACTCCCTCCCGAACCAACTGCACCACGCGCTCCATCAACATCTTCACGTCAGCTTTCTCCTCCGGAATCAACTTCAGAGAGGAGGGCTTGTTCACTCGGTCCATGGTAAACTGAGGGAGTCCACTCGACTGCCCCGGCGTCGACTGGTCCTGGCAGTAGAACCAGGTCGACTGCCAGCCTCTGACTAACTCGGGAAAGGTCATGGGCGGGAAGGTGCTCTTATTCCTCACCTGGATCCCCAGGCCCCCACACATTTGGACGACTCGGGTTCTTTCATCGCCTGGGCTCGCCTTCTTCACGGTCTGAGAGCGACACGTGAATATATGCTTGAACAAACCCAGTGCGGTCGACAGCCCAGGAAACCCTCACACATGGACACGAACGCGGCAAGATAGGCGATAGAATTTGGGGTAAAGTGGTGGAGCTGCGCTCCAAAGAAGTTCAAGAAGCCACGGAAGAAAATACTCGGCGGCAAAGAAAATCCACGATCAACATGGGTGGCCAAGAGCACACACTCACCCTCTTCTGGCTGGGGCTGCCATTCCTTCCCCGGAAGCCTCGTAGCTCCATGAGGGATCAAGCCCTCGTTGGCCATGTCGAGGAGATCTTTTTCTGTGATGGTCGACTGGATCCAGTCTCCTTGGACCCAGCCCTTCGGCAGGCGGGATCTGGATGAAGACCCGCCGCGGCTGGTAGATCTCCCCTTCGCCTTCTCCGACGCCGACGCCTTCTTCGCACGTTCCAGCGCCGCCGTCTTCTCCTTGGCCATGGTTGCCGGCGAGATGCGCTAGGGGAAGTCGTGCGGGGGCAAGAGCGAGCGCGCCGGACGGAGACGAAGGGAGCAGAGAGAGAGAGAATGCTGAGACACAGTACAAAAATCCTCGCCGGGCGCATTTATAAGGTCCCTTCCGAGTGGATGACAGGTGGGCCCGGTCGATCTAATCATATCCAGGAACAGTTATGCAGACGGGATACGTGGCGAAGAAAGCGGCACGGAGATCGAGGCGTCTATGTCCCGTCCCATCCGAATGCCGCGGTCCGCTCCGCTTCGCGCGCGTCCCCAAATTTCGCATCCCGCGGAATCCGCGAACGGCAGATCGGTCTGTCAGACGCGGGGTTTCCCGCGATCCGTCGCTCGGAGATCGTCGAAGCCCGAAAGATCACTCGACGAAAGAAGAGAATGGATCGAGTCGACTGAAGACAGGTTGCTCACTATCGACGAAGAGATTCTTTGGTCCAGAACAACGCACGACCAGTGTGCAAAGGTTAATCGGAAACAACATCAACTCCTTCCTCACTCGAAGCCTCAATCCATTCGGGGGCTAATGATGGGGTCATGTACCTAGGGTAGGGTCATGGACCTGATCTAAGTACCTTGCCCAAGGACACCCTTAGAAGAGGTCGCCTTCCAGTCGACCAACGAGGGACTCACTCGACTGACTTGAAGGACTCGACCATGAAGACTCACTCGACCACCAGGAGGTCAAGAGGCACTCTGCACTGCAACGGCCTATAATTAAGTAGGCTTTATGATAGTAAAGACACTTTATGTGGGGCGTTACCAGTAACGCCCCAGACTTAACTCACCTTAAACCCTCTCCTACGTGGGCTGGCTGGGGTCCTGGCGCACTCTATATAAGCCACCCCCCTCCACAGGTAGAGGGGTTCGGCACCTTGTAACTCATATACTCATAATCCACTCGACCGCCTCCGGGCTCCGAGACGTAGGGCTATTACTTCTTCCGAGAAGGGCCTGAACTCGTACATCCCTTGTGTTTACAACCTCTCCATAGCTAGGACCTTGCCTCTCCATACTTACCCCCCACTCTACTGTCAGGCTTAGAACCACGACACCACCCTACTCCTTCGGTGTCGGGTAGTGTGTGTGCGTGTGTGTGTGTTTGAGAGAGAAGCCAGTCGATAGATTAGTATCAAGATCGAGGTGTCACCTTACTCCTTCGGTGTTGGGAAGTGTGTGTGTGTGTGGTTGTGTGGGTGTGGGTGTCGGGGGGGTAACAACCTGGATTTTTGCCCTTATCTTTTTCCTTTGATTTTCTTGGATTTCCTGTTTTGTTTTGCTTTTTCGTGGCTATGTGGTTCTGAAACTTGGAAAGATCATGTCTTCCTAGGTTTTATAGTGGCTTGTCACCCTCTTCATCATCCCAAGATCATGTCATTTCATCCTTGACCTAACCCAAAATTCTTTTGTTGAGAATATTCCTTTTCTGATAAAGGAATAACCCTTAAAACCCTAGGTTGTGAAGCAACCTATATTTCTGTCACTCCTAAAATTCCCAAATAATTCTCATGAATTGTTTCGGTAATATCTTCCTCAAATATGGCAAAATATATCATTGGCCATGTTTCCCATCATCCTCCAATAATTCTTTTCCTATTCTGTCCTAAATGGCACTTTGCAAAGGAAGTGCTATTTATCTTTGCCCATTTGAACCCAAACATCTTGGACATCTTTTCCTCTCGAAATAATTGACTTGTGCCAAAATTCAACTTAATTTTCCTAGTAAATATTCTGGAGCAATTTTTCAAAGTTCCTGTCTGAGGGAAGTGATTGTGAAGGAAGTACAAGCTAGGGATATCCAAATGAGTTGCCATTTTTGCAAGGTCCTTTATATTTTCAAATAATGACTCTCCACCAAATATGAGCTCATGTAACTCATCTATGTGAGCCCAGCCCTAAATCTTAGTTTCTGGTCAGATTTTCAGTTTGTGAAGCAACTATATTTTATATTGCTTCAATTGAGCTGAAACTTTACAAGGACATTCTTATACCTATATCAACTCCCTCCACCAAGTTTTACCTCAATTGGTTAATCCAATTGCCATGTGTAAGTTTTCCAAGTTTCTGTCCAGAATGAAGCTTTGTGAATCAAGTGCCACTTTGGTATTTCCAAATGGCATGAAATCTTTACAGCAGCTTCATAACATCATTTAACCCCTCTCTGACAAATTTAAGCTCATGAAAATCAAGTGTGTGAGTGTATCTTCCAAATCCCTAATTCTGTCCAGTTTTGCACTTTCTACAGCAACCCTCAACTAAACTCCTCCCCTTAGTCTGATTTGTGGTGATCAACATCACCTTAGTATGTGATCATCATCAGACAAACTGTTTACCACGTTATCAAGCTGGTTTAACCACATCAAGTTACAAACACCTTCTTACTGATTTACTTTGGAGCTAAGTGCAAATCTCTTCTTTTCCCCTGGACCGATTTATTTCTTCAGTTAGACTAAGGGCACCTAGGTCAATCTACTGGACATGGTCGTCCACGCCAAAGAGCGCCGCTTGCACCAGTGCCAGTGGTGATCACTCTTGCGTCATACACAGTGCAAGCTCTGGCTCGGTCCGGCCATTGTGCTTGTATCCTCCCTCCTCGTCTCGACCTCCATTCATGTCCTGGAGCTCGCCCGTGCTCGACTGCATAGCCCTGCATCGGTTCCCCGTCGTGGTTCGTCATAAATGCGCCGCTAGAGCAGTGCCCGTGCCATGCCGAGCCTTTGTCCTCCATTAGAGCACTGCTCGAGCTCACTAGCGATGCTCCAGAGCCTTCCCCTCGGCTATATAAGCATGCCCCGAGTCCTCCCGAAGCTCACCCATCTCTCCCTCGCCTCATTTGGTAACCAGGATCGCCCCATCTAGCCAGAGTTCGCCTCTGTCCTCCATGGCCGCCTCGGCCTCGGCATAATTCCGGCCAACCCGAGCCTCCTCTCGCTTCCCCTCCATGTCCACCTACTCCCCCTCGTCCCTCTGAGCCGCCCCACTACCTCGCCCCTCGCCGGAGTGCACCGTGGCCGTGGCCTCCATGTTCGGCCGCCGCCCACTCCTCTCGGCCTCCACCTCAACCGAGCCATCCGAGCTCTCCCTCTCCCTCCCGACCATGCCAACGGCCTCACCGGAGTCCTGCGCACCGTTCCCCACCCTTCATTCGTCGCCGGAGGACCGGAGCCCCTCGCCCCCAAGCTCAGCCGCCGCCGGCCGCTCCTCTCGGGTGCCCTTCACCGCGGCCGCCCTAGCCTCCCCAGCGTCGTCCTTCACCGGGAACGGGTGCGGCTCGGCTCTGCCGTCCCGCCGGTGCCCTCAGCCGGGCGGGAGACGACCGGAGCAGCCCGCCCCTTCGCCGGCAGCTGGCCCCTCCCCTGCCTCCTCTGTCCCACACGGGGGAGCAGCAAGGAGGAAGAAGACACGAGCGCTGGCCCCTTCCCCTGCTCCCTGGGCCCCACGCGCCAATGTCTCACCCCCTCCATCCCACGTGGCAAGTGGAAGCGTATTTCCCAGAGTACGTTTTCCTCTTCTGAAAGCGTATCCTATTTCTACTTCGGCCTAAAGTACGTTTTCTGAGTCAGAAAGCATATTTCCTCAAATCTGTTTCTGCCTTATCCACTCAGGGGCCCGTTGGTGATAATTTTTTCACAGATTAGTCCCTGATCTTCAACTCCTCACAACTTTTCAACCGTAACTCCGATTGAGGTGAAACCAGTGCTCACTTCTTCGTCTCGTTGAGCTATATCTTTTGGTAACATTTTCACTAGGTGGTCTCACAGAGAAAATGATCATTTTGCCCTTGCCTCTAATCAGCCCCCTCCGAGAGAAAACCGTCCGACATTTCGTTCCGCGGCTTCACCTCACTTCTTCCTGGAGTCTCCATCACCCCAGGCAAGCCACAATACCCACTTGCATGATAGTCATGCAGTAGCCATGGTTTTCAAATTGAATATTTATTAAATGCTTGCTTGTTTAGAATATGGTTATCGTTGTTCGGTAATGATTCTTGGTTAGTGCTTATTTTTCTTGCAATGTTATTATGCACCTGGTTGTCATGCCCTGCTAGTTGCTAGTATTCCTTTCATATGCTTATGCTTGCTAGTGGTACATGTTGATGTTGGTAATGGTCTTCGGTGCATGACTGCCGTCTGTCCCGAGTACAATTGTTATGCATGTTCCATTGCATCCAGTTGGTTAAATGCTTGCATGATGGCATTGTTGATATGTTCTTGCATGATATTTATTGTTGATGCTAGTGGTCATGCTATGCTATGAGTAATGTGGTACTGGTAATATCCATGCTCTTCATTATGCCATGCTCAGTTGGAGATGATTCATTATTAATATGGTGGATAGTTATGTTGCACCCGTGCTTATGTTGATATCATGCTCCTGCATTGTAATTGCATCATGTATTTTATCATGGCTCAACATATTTGCATTCAAGTTTAACCGGAATAAATTGAACTTGAACAACTGTTGGCTGAGTCATGGTGCCACTATATCGAACTGACCAGTGCAACCACGCTTACCTTTATGGGAAGGTCCTAACTGGGTCTATTATCGTGCCTCTCGCCGATGCCTCCAACAAGGGAAGGTTATGGGCGTGCGGTACCCTGGCCCGGTAAGCAAACATAACCTTGTGTGCCCGTTGTTGTTGTTATGGATCCGGGTCCCTGTTTGGGACCGTTTATGTTTGGCCACAACGGTGGTCGTTGTGTCTTTGGTAGACACGGGGCAACCTAGGACTAGCCCGGTGGGGAATGAGTCAGAGTGGTCGGGAGAGTGTCATGGCAGTAGATCAGTTTTGTCAGAACGCCGCTGGTCCACCCGACTGGGAGTGCGAGGCCATGGGTTCCGTAGTGTGGGTACAATGTACTAACCTCTGCAGAGTGTATATTAAATCTGTCGATAGCCGCGCCCGCGGATAAGGGCCCAGTTCATAGTTGGTCACACTATGAGTCAACAATAATAATAATAATAATGTGCTTAATAACAACCTCGGTTCGATGATGAGATAAGTTGGTTGTGATCGCCGGAAGGATCACCGTTTGAGACCAAGTGTTGGTCATGGTTGTGATCGCCGGAAAGATCACCGTTTGAGACCAAGTGTTGGTCATGGTTGTGATCGCCGGAATGATCACCGTGGTATCGAGGATACCGAGTTGTTGGATATTCGTGATATTGTGCGAGAATCTTGGGTAAAGATCAAGCTCCTTGTGGTCATTTGGTGATTACTACTGTATTGTTTATACCAAGCTTGATTTGATCCTGAGATGATTGTGTAATGTACGAAGTTGGTAAGTGATGCATGTGATGGTTACGAGGTAACCCGAGCAGAATAAATGGTGCATGTAGTGTCATCATGTTGCATGCTATTATCATCAGATTTATATGTTCATGCCATGATCATATTGTTCTAGCAGTATTATGTTCATGTTGTTCATGCCATGTTTTTCTGATGATCTCATGATAATTCCTGCTTAACCTGTAATTACCATGCTGTTGTTTCTCTTGAATGCTTCTGGTTATTGTGAGCTTGCAAGTACATTCAATGTACTGACCTGGCATGTCATGCCAGTTTGCAGGTCGTGCCTGGATTGCTTGCTTGTTTGGTGTTTTTCCTGTGTTCGCGAGCTAGGATAAACGTTCCAGCCAGAGTCCCTGCGGATTGGAGTCCATCATCGCCATTCGTTGTTCCGCTGCCAGTAGTTGTTCTGCTGCTTCGAGTTGTTCTGCTGTTTGTATAGAGAAACCGTGGTTGGCGTAGTGTCTCCGTGCCGATGTTATTCATTGTAATATCGGAACCCTTGTATTCATATTCATGTTGTAATAGAGAGCTGGTTTGTTCTATACTAAGCAGTGCCGTATTCCAGAAGACTTCACCTTGATCTCTGGGCTAGAATACGGGGCGTTCCGGTTTTCTCTGAGCCGGGGTGCCAAGGGGGGGGGGGCAGTGACACTTACATATCTCTATTCTTATAAAAAACAAAGTTGGTGATGATGGTGTTCCTGCCATCCTGCAATATAGGCCATCTGATTTATATCTGACGGATAGGAAGGAAACTATGGCAATTTTGCAAAAAGATACCCACACCCCTCTCCACATTTGCAAAGAAGGCATTCCCTCGTTCATCCTTTTCTCCCACAAGATAAACTACTCATACAAATGCATCTTGATGTTCCGTGCAACGCATGGGCATCTGGCTAGTAGGGAGAAGGAGTTTGTGTGACACATATCTAGCTATATTAAGGGATAGGTAGATAGCATTTCTGTGAGGCATACTTAAAGCATCACGAAGATAAACAAAACGGTGTGCATGCAAATGCAAGTGTGTGTGTGTGTGTGTGAGAGAGAGAGAGAGCGAAATATCAAAACAAAAGGTGCTCTGTTGGAATCCCATTGTATGTGTTCATATGGTTCTGGAACTCGAGTTAACCTTAGGCATATGTGTGGGAGACATTATTATAATTTGAGACATTAGTGGCAGTGGGTGGGCGGAATTAAAGGGGTGGGCGTGTTCGACAGAGAGAGCGTGTGTGTTTCTGTGTGAGAGACTTGTAGGATGGGGTAGAAAGACGAATTCTAACCTTGACGGAGGGAGAGAAATACACGAAGTGCGCGTGTGTGATTCCGATGCCCACAGGGAAATGAGATATGTATGCGTGTGAGAGAGATTGCACAATTCATTCACGTATCACTATCTAGCGATCATGGACGTGCATCGCTTGAACATAAATCAATATCTACTTCGTATCATGGCCAAAGGTACAATATTGATTCAACGCTATAAAGATTGGACACTCACGTATCACATTTTTTTCTATTTAAATAAACCTTTTCAGTTGTGCATGCCAAAGTTGAAGTGATGTTTCTTCAAACAACCAATGTAGCTATCATGTACATGCACCATTGTTACTCTTGCATTCAAAATCATTAGTCTTGGATGATTTAAGGTTCTATTATGAATTAATATATGTAATATTCATATATGAATTCAACGGGTACGTAATTTATGAAATGGAGGCTATGTAATCATATGAGGTAACACTTTTAAGTAGCGGACTACAATATACATTTATTTTTGTGCGCCTCTACACTAACACGTCAATGCATTATGTTTAAAGTAAATAACCAATTGCACTAAATTATCTATTTACACGAGAAATACATAGGCTGAGTGTTTGATCCCTTTTTTGTGAACGCGCCACTACACCCATATGATTGGCCGCGCCCATGTGAACGTCCAAGTTATCAGCGCATCATCCCGAGTTATTGTCTTTTTTTCTGGGGTGGACTTCACACCAGTTATTAACTGCTGACGCGTGCCCCGTGTACACAGTCTTGCATGACCTTCCCGCTAGCACGGTCCAAAATTAGTTGAAACTGGATAGGAACAATCCCGCGGGTGGCAAAATCTCCCGCCTCCTTCTAAAATTTCCGCCACCTTAGTCTTTAGCATGCAAAATTCCCCTTTTGTCCTTGGTGCACAGAGACCAACAGTTACAATACCGCCCTCATCTACATAATAGGTCGGGGCTTCTTTGGTAACTTCTGGTTCCCCCCACTACACGACACCCCCATTTCCTCTCCCCCTCCCACAAAAATGACTAACTCCACAGCACCAAAGCATCTTACATCACGCCGTCCGTACTTCATCGGCCTTTCTCCCCTCCCCTCTAGAAACCCTAGACTGCTCATCCATCAGCGTACCAGAGCTCATTCACTGCCAGCGGCGTCCACCTCACCGAATCTGCTTCTGCGGCCGCATCTGCCCCTCCCACCTCCCCTAGAAACTAGTAGACTGCTCATCCACCACTGTACCACAACCCATTCAGTGCCGGCCTTGTCCACGACGTCGGATCTGCTTCGCCAGTAGTATCATCAACCGCAACGCATCTGCAGTGGATCATTCGTACTCCCCACTGGAGATGCTTTGTCCACACCCCCCGGAGCAGCCCCACCGACACCCCCGTCGACGGCCTCTGATCCTTTTCGCTGACACCTTCTTCAACCCCACCAGAGCCGCTTCACCAACACCATCGTCAGCCCCATCGGAGTAGCTTCGCCTATACCATTCTCAACCCTACCGGGGCCGCTTTGCCAACTCACAAGTCCACGGCCTCAGATCCGCTTCCTCGCGCCCTCATCCAACCTACCAGAGCAGCTTCTGACGCCCCGTCCACGGCCGCAGATCCGCATCGTCGACACCATCCTTAACCCAACCACCGGAGCAACTTCACCTACGCCCTCGTCCACGGCCACAGATCCGCTTCGCCCACACCGTAGTCCATCCTACCAGAGCCGCTCCACAAATACCCTACTCGACGGTTCTAGATCTCCTTACCGGACCCCGACAGCCAGTGCAGCGTCATCACCCTTGACGTTTCTAACCTGATACCCACCGTCTGGCAAGATGCCAAGCACCCACCACAGCCTAGGTACTTGTCACCTTTAAACCCGTCCAGCATCACCTACCCGATGTACTTCAATATACTAACAGGTCGCTGTTACCTATTATGCAGCTGGCAAAAACTACAAGGACGATGTTTCTTCTGGATCTAACAGCTTGGCCCACCAAGATCCTGGACTAAGGCATTGCTATGATCTTGTAAGTGCGTCTCTTTCTCTCTCTCTTGTATTGTTCTGTGCCTGCTAGCGTGCTTTTCTAGGATTTTCGACCAGTAATCCCTTTGTGCAGACAATGATTTCTACTACTGGCTACTAAATTAGGTATGTAGATGTCATACATGATACTACCTCGTAACTCCGTTACTAAATATAAGTCTTTCTAGAGATTCCACTATAGGCTACATACGGAGCAAAATGAGTGAATCTACACTCGAAAATTCATCTATATACATCTGTATGTGGTCCATACTGGAATCTCTACAAAGACATATATTTAGGAACAGAGGAAGTACATTACACAAAATCATACGTGGCATGTAGGAATTCCAGTGCACTACATTAGGCTCCCTTAGAGTGCCTGCTCATCCAGCACACAGAGTCATGGCTAGTTTATGCTACACACACAATCATTAATTAGTGGTTTAAATATGCACAAGGGATATGCAATGTATTATCATGTAGAGATGTCTGAAATTAGCCGTGTCAACTTGCAGATAGGGTTACACAATGAGAAATTACAAGATGTATGTGGCAATTTCATGGAACATCGCAAAAAAAGGAGAGGCGGCGGTGAGCCTATAGAGTGTGCTATGGTATGTCACTCCTCCATTGCAACCATTGTGACATGTTATTTGTATGTCAGTTCTATTGGCCAAGTTTCTTAGGGACAGTTATTACGAGTTATCCTAAGAAAATAAGCACCTGTGAATATAAGCTCCATGTAATAAGCCAACCAGTTCTTTTCATTGCGTTTTCAGCTTATCTTTGGTATGATCAGTGAAAAGTCTAGATTGCATTATATTTTTTCATTTTGCTGCCCATATGAAAATTAATTTGACTTGCAAACATCACAAATTGAACCCAGTGCAGTAATTAATATGATACGAAAACAGACCATCATTATTTGCTCAAAATGCAAATATAACGATACCATCTACTTGGCACAATCTACTTTGGCCAATGTTTTCCATAGAGATCCCATTGCCTAATTTAAACGAAGAATGCATGACCCACATTTAGAAGAAGAACAATTATTTATTGAGATTCAATGGTCCTAGTGGCTAGTTATTATCATATAGCAGCACCACTTGAAACCATCATATAGCAGCAGAAGCTCATAGCAATTCATCATATAGCAGCAACAGCAACAACAACAGTGTGCAATTCATCATATACCAGCAGCAGCTCATAGCAATTCATCATATAGCAGCAGTAGGAGCAGCTCATAGCAATTCATCATATAGCAGCAGCAGGAGCAGCTCATAGCAATTCATCATATAACAGCAGGAGCAGCTCATAGCAATTGATCATATAGCAGCAGAAGGAGCAGCTCATAGCAATTCATCATATAGCATCAGCAGGAGCAGCTCATAGCAATTCATCATACAACATCAGCAGGAGCAGCTTATAGCAACTCATCATATAGCAGCAGCAACTCATAGCAATTCATCATATAGCAGCAGCAGCTCATAGCAATTCATCATATAGCAGCAGCAGCTCATAGCAATTCATCATATAGCAGCAGCAGGAGCAGCTCATAGCAATGCATCATATAGCAGCAGCAGAAGCAGCTCATAGCAATTCATCGTATAGTGGATCAGAATGAAAATTTGGCAAAAAAATCATAGGAGATCCTCACCTTTTTGGATGAGCTCATCCTTCAACAACACCTCAAGGCCACGGCCTAGGAGGTGGGGAGGGGGAATAAGGTGCCTTCTGCCGTAGTGTGGCATCAGCCATAGTTCTACAACGCCTACCGGAGTAGTGCGTTGGACGAACCACAATGGAGCAGCTGCTGGAGACCGTGAGAATGAGGGGCGGCGCCAGAGGGAGGAGCAGCCAGGGAGATTTGCCCCTTCCCTCCGGCCATGTAGCCTAGCTGGACAGAGCATCATCGAGGACCAGACAAGATGGGACCAGTGGTGACGGCTCACTGGAGGAACCCTAGTGCTGCAGGTAGGGGATCAAGGTAGAGGGAAAGGGGAGAGGAGATGCAAGCGGGCAGGGCAATGAACGCTTGCGTGTTTGTTTTTAATTGAGGGTGAGGTGTGACGCGGGCATCAACAGTTGCATTTTGAGTGTAATATAGGCAGACAACAGTGTCATTTCACTATTCCCCTTCCCTTCAATTTTTAGTGAGGTTCTACCCAAAACACCCCCCTCCAAAGCGAAATTAGTTAAGCCCAAGCCCATAACTCAAAAATGACTTCTTTACATCTTTTATGGCTTATTTTGACAATAAGCCCTGAAAAGGCGGAATACAACTAGCCCTTAACCTGCAATTCAATTGTGCGTGCAATGATGAATCGCTCCTGCCTGCTATAGTGTACATTTAGGCATCATCGTACATGGGATAACCTAATACATGTGCATTCCATTGTAGAATCTGGAATATGCAATGTTTATGTTAGTTCATACGTTGCACATGATGTTTAAATGCCCCTTAAATCTGGTCAGTCAAGTGATGGTCTTTAAGCCTCCTTCTTTGCTTCTTTTCTTGATATGTAAGATTTGCTCACACATCTGTTCAATTGCTTGTTTGCATCGGCCAGCCATACTAGGACTGTTTGCTTTGATTACTTGCTGTTCTTGACCTAACACTCTAACAGAGCTTGTCAACGATTTAAACACTAAGGGCTGCTGTAGTGGGGCCTTTTCTAACTCATAGGTGACATAAAGGTTTGGCTGTACACTAAAGTAGACTCTTCAAGAGTACCTGGAGATCCAGTTCGAAGGTATGCCTAGTTTTTACATAGTGGAGACATAGAGAATGCTCATTTCATTATGTGAAAGTGCAAGAGATGTGGCATGTTTCGTTTTGTGGTGTTGTTTTATTATAATCTCATCCTTATGTGTTCACAGACAGGAAAGTATGCATATTTTATGTTCCAAGGAGATGAGTAACTAGTTTGTGTCACCTTGTAGAGGGGGTGCAATGAATATAAGATTGAGGATTTCCAAGTACAAGATGTTAGGAAGGAGCCTTGCAAGAGAAGTAGGAGCTGCACTGAGCCTCTTCAACCTGTTAAGGTAAGTCACTATATCCAACTCAACAGCTCAATTCCTTGTTTGTTTCAGGCATAGTTAATTTGCTCTTTTCAATTGCTTTATTTGTCCTCAGTTAATGAGATGCCCAAAGAATGATGCCTGATGTTGGGTACTTGTATAACTATTAGTTGACATAATTAAAGGCCATACCATTTAATTACTCTGCCGAAGTGTGCCTGAAGCTTTGAAGTCTATTAACCAACTATTATTGCATGAGGCTCACAATCTAGTTTATACTAGGCCAATGATTGCATAGTTTTGCTTGATGTAGTATGTTTGTATGAAACCCTCTGCTATTCATGATGCACCCTAAGACTTTAATTGAGTTACAGAATGGCCAACTGCTTGCTTACTTCTACACAACATGCTGTCTGAATTTGTAACTTGTATGTGTTTTGGATTGGGCCCCAACATCATGCTCCTCTGGTGAGCTAAGAGAGATTTCTGTATGCAGGCTGCACAGACTATCTTTTTTATAATTTTTAAAATATCACATGCTTATGCTTCATGACGTGTAACATTATTGTTAGTCCTGTTTTGCCATGTACAAAATAGTCTGTCTTGCTCGCTTCACTGTTGTAACTATATTTTTGCCCTAGTCATGTGTACTTACAGAAATATTTTAGGATGAAATGACATCAACACAAAGATATGCGAGCAGTGCGGCATGGCCGTTACCGAATGATTATGGATTGGAATTGGAATGTGCTGATGTTCTCGAGCATCAACTAGAGGTGGCAAGACAACGTGTACATGATTCTCAACGTATAATCAACAAGTTGAGATTGGACATGCAGATATTAGATGCAGGAGTAAAAAAATGAAACAAGACACTGTGGTAACAACGAAGGAATTGGAGATTTTGCAGACTGAAATTTGTGCTATCTAAATCCGGCCAATCCTATTTTCTGAAGAGATTATAGTTCAAATGGTAAGTTATGTTGATGCGCGTCCATGATGTAGGAGCTGTATTTGCCAGTGTATGTAATTTGATGTTTGTGTATGCTTTATTATCACTGCTGCCGAACCATAATGCCCAGTGGGTATAATCGACTATAATTTCTTTATTGTATAGTGTAGGATTATTCTACGTTTCTATGGCTTAGTCTCTTTATTGTATAGTGTATGTTTTTTAGAGGTGATAGTATAGAGTAGGATAATTCTTTGAATATGCTATATTGTTCAAACGGGGGCCAACTCGCCCAAACGTTGTAGTGACCATGGCCCACCACGAGCCGTACGATCCATGGGCCATCTACGGGACAGATGATCCATGGCCTCTATGGCCGTCGGATCCGTGGGCCTTCTATGGGCTGTCAGATCCATGGGCCTTCTATGGGCCGTCGGTTCAATGGGCCTTCTATGGGCCGTCGGATAAATGGGCCTTCTACGGGTCGTCTCATCTATGGGCCTTGTACGGGCCGTATAAGGGACCGTAAATGGGCTAGAGTGGAAATCGTATGTTTTATGGGCTGACCATAATGGGCCGTTAATAGGCCGTATTTGATGATGCTATGAAAATGGCCTAACAGATTAACGGGCCACAAACGGGCCGACTGTATCCATGGGCTGAATTTGGCCCACAAGCAGAAAAGGCCAGTAACAGGACGAAAGTAACTAAATGCTGGAAATAAGCCCAAGAATAAATGGGCCCTGAGAGGCCGAAAGGTAGCACGGGCTGGAAACGACCCAATGGAATAATGGGCCGCTAATGGGTATAAAGCGATACACTGTTCATTACGGACCGGTTCCACCACGGGTCGTTAATGGGCCAAGAGTTACAAAGGGACTCATATGGGCCATACATCATGGGCCATATATGGGCCGGAAGTTACAATGGGCTGGAATCATATTGGACGGCCTAGATGACACTACTGGGCCTAATTCCGGTAGGCCGTAACGGGCCGTGAGTTAGCGGGCTGTAAATGGGCTATATGCGAACATGCCGTTAACAGGCTTTCTGTGGGCCAGCCCGCCACGTTTTGACCAAGTCAAACGGGCTGGCCTTTTCACATGAATGGGCCTCTGTTGGGCCGTGCCACATATCGATGTATCATAGGCGTCTTGGGTCCAATGAGTGGATGACATCTGTCCCAACGGTGAGCCGACACGTGTTTCCTCTAGCCAATGATGATTTTACACGTGGAAAATCCCCATTGGTTGTGGCTGTTAACGGGTTATTGGGTCCAAAACCGGGCCCGATAGCTTAACGGCGTTCCGTTACGGTGGATGCCACGTGTCGGTCACCCTTGACGAAAGCACTTCTGTGACGCGCAATTTATCGTCATGGAAGTGGACACTTCCGTGATGATAATTTTGGTAATGTCATGGAACACTTCTACGACAGCACAGGTATGACTATCTTGATTCTGTCATAAAATCGTCATGGATGTACATGCATGACAAAAAATGCGACCTACTGTGACAAACACGTATCATCACAGAAGTGTATTTTTTGTAGTGACGTCTCCAACGTTACCTATAATTTTTTATTGTTCCATGCTATTATATTATCTGTTTTGGATGTTTTATATGCATTAATATGCTATTTTATATTATTTTTGGGACTAACCTATTAACCTAGAGCCCAAAGCCAGTTTCTATTTTCCCCTTGTTTTGTAGCTTCGCAGAAAAGGAATATCAAACGGAGTCCAAACGGAATAAAACTTTCACGATGATTTTTCTTGGACAAAAGGACACCCAGGAGACTTGGAGTGCAAGTCGGAAGAGCCACGAGGCGGCGGCAAGGGTGGAGGGCGCGCCCTCTACCTTGTGGGCCCCTCAGGACTTCCTGGCCTAGATCTTCCTCCTATATATTCACATATATTCCAGAACCACCAGAAGCATCCACGAAAACACTTTTCCACCGCCGCAACCTCCTGTTCCCGTGAGATCCCATCTTGGGGCCTTTTCCGGCATTCTTCGAAGGGTGATTCAATCACGGAGGGCATCTAAATCAACCCTATTGCCCTTCCGATGAAGCGTGAGTAGTTTACCTCAGACCTATGGGTCCATAGCTAGTAGCTAGATGTCTTCTTCTCTCTCTTCGATGTTCTCCTCGATGTTCTTGGAGATCTATTCGATGTAATCTTCTTTTACGGTGTGTTTATCGAGATCCAATGAATTGCGGATTTATGATCAGATTATCTATGAATATTATTTGAGTCTTCTCTAAATTCTTATATGCATGATTTGATATCTTTGTATTTCCCTTCGAACTATCGGTTTGGTTGGGCCAACTAGATTGGTGTTTCTTGAAGTCGGAGAAGTGCTTAGCTTTGGGTTCAATCTTGTGGTGTCCTCACCCAGTGACAAACTAGGGGTAGTGATACGTCTCTGTCGTATATTTAATTCTTGATTGTTTCATGCCAATATTATACAACTTCCACATATTTTTGGCAACAATTTATATGATTTATTGGACTAACCTATAAAATTTTACAGTGAATTAGTTTGGAATATATGTGATGTTTGGAAGGTGGAATCAACGCAAACGGGCCCCCACGGTGCCCACAACCCACCAGGGTGCGCCTGGGGGTGCCAGGCGCGCCCAGGTATCTTGTGCCCTCCTCGTAAGGCGGTTGGGGCCCTTCTTATGGCGCAAGAAAGATCATTTATAGAAAAAATCATGTAAAAATTTCAGCGCAATCGGAGTTACGGATCTCCGGGAATTTAAGAAACAGTGAAGGGCCAGATGTGGGGAACGAGAAACAGAAGATAACAGAGAGGGAGATCCAATCTCGGAGGGGCTCCCGCTGCTCCGCCTCCATGGATGCCATGGACCAGAGAGGGAACTCTCCACCCATCTAGGGGGGGGGGGACAAGGAAGAATAAGAAGGAGGGGGGCTCTCTCCCCCTCTCTCTCTCGGTGGCGCCGGAGTGCCGCCGAGGCAAGGATCGTGACGGCGATCTACATCAACAATCTTGCTACCGTCAACACCAACTCTCTCCCCCTGTATGAAGCGGTGTAACACCCCTTCTCCCCGCTATAATCTCTACTTAAACATGGTGCTCAACTCCATATATTTCCCAATGATCTATGCTTATCATATGATGTTTGAGTAGATTCGTTTTGTCCTATGGGTTAATCGTGGTCTTGGTTGGTATGATTGTATATTTTATTTATGGTGCTGTCATACGGTGCCCTCTATCTCGCGCAAACGTGAGGGATCCTCATTGTAGGGTGTTGTAATATGTCCATTTTTCACTTATGGTGGGTTGCGAGAGTGATAGAAGCTTAAACCCAAGTAAGTGGGGTATGGCGTATGGGAGTAAAGAGGACTTGATACTTAATAGTTGCGGATGCTTGCTAGAGTTCCAATCATAAGTGCATATGATCCAAGTAGAGAAAGTATGTTAGCTCATGCCTCTCCCTCATGTAAAATGACAAGAATGACTACCGGTACATGTTATCGATTGCCTAGAGACAAATGACTTTCTTGTTGACCAAAGCTATCTACTTTTACTACCTTGAAATTTATTCTTAGTTTAATTCTCACAAACTACTCGTAGTTTTATCCTTGCAAAATAGTTTCATACTTGTTTCCTGTAAAGCAAACATCAAGTGTGCATACATTTGTATCGGTGGTCGATAGAACTTGAGGGAATATTTGTTCTACCTTTAGCTCCTCTTTGGGTTCGACACTCTTATTTATCGAAGAAGGCTACATACGATCCCCTATACTTGTGGGTTATCAAGACCTTTTTTTGGTGCCGTTGCCAAGGAGCAATAGCATGGGGTGAATATTCTCGTGTGTGCTTGTTTGCTTTATCACTAAGTAGTTTTTATTTTGTGCTCTTGTTTTCTATCTCTAGTTATGGGTAGGAAATGCAAAATACCAAAAAAAAATTAGTTGTACCTACTAAACCAATGGTTGAAGAACCACCCAAAATCTATCATACTACTGAAGCTTGCTATTTGGATCATCTTTGATCCATTTGTGATCGTGCTAAAAACCCATCTAGCTTAGTTGAGGGAAAATCATTAAATGAGCATGCTTATTTTGTGTGACACCGCTTATCTCAAAAAAGGAAACTTTTGTGGCATTATATTAATAGGTTGTATTGCTATGCGTTGAATTTATGTGAAATACATGATTTTACTTGTTGTTCCGAAGACCCTAAGAAAAAACTTTTCTTCCAATGTGAGTTTAAGGATAATGGAATCTTATCTTCTTATGCCAAAGGTGTTTATAATTACTTTGATATTGAACAAACTATTTGTTGCTTTTAAGGGTGCCTATGAAGTTGCTTCTTTGATTAAAAAGTATGATGCTACTCTTTACAAAACTAATTTTTTGCCATAATTAAATATTGCTATGAAATTATTCTTCTAATGCTTATATTAAACCATATATTGAGGACTTCTCTACTGTCCAAGAAGAGACTAACATTTTGCAGGAGTCTATGGAAGAAGAAGTTGATGAAACTATGAGCTCATTGGATGAAGAAGCTGATGAGGAGAGCGGAGAACAAAAGGAGGAAGAGCGGATTATCTACCCGTTCCCACCTTCTAATGAGAATAACTCTTCAACTCATACATTGTTTAATTTCCCTTCGCTCCTACCAAAGGATGAATGTTATGATAATTGCTATGATCCCACTGATTCATTTGAAATATCCCTTTTTGATGAACTTGATGCTTGCTATGCTTGTGGCCATGACGCCAAAATGAATTATGGTTATGGAGATGAACTTGCTATAGTTCCTTATGTTAAACATGAAATTGTTGCCATTGGACCCACGCATGATAGTCCTATTATCTTTTTGAATTCTCCAAACTACACTATATCGAAGAAGTTTGCACTTATTAAGGATTACATTGATGGGTTGCCTTTTACCGTTACACATGATGATTTTGATGAATATAATATGCATGTGCTTGCTGCTCCTACTTGCAATTATTATGAGAGAGGAACTACATCTCCACCTCTTTATGTTTCCAACAAGATAAAATTGCAAGAAACTGCTTATGTATGTAGTGACCTTTAGATGTGCATGAATTGTTCTTGTATGACATGTCGATGCATAGGAAGAGAGTTAGACTTCGTCATTGCATGATATATGTTGCTTTGTGCTCACTACTAAATGACAAATCATTGTTAATTAAAATTGGCTTTGATATACCTTGGGATCCGGGTGGATCCATTACTTGGGCACTTTATGCCTAGCTTAATGGATTTAAAGAAAGCACTTGAGCACTTTATGCCTAGCTTAATGCTCATGGAAACAATGTAGAATTTTTCATGGAAGTTCTTGCTGTCAGTGTCAAAACCGGTAGATCTCGGGTAGGGGGTCCCGAACTGTGAGTCTAAGGATTGATGGTAACACGAGACAAGGGACACGATGTTTTACCCAGGTTTAGGCCCTCTTGATGGAGGTAATACCCTACGTCCTGCTTGATTGACTTTGATGAGTATAAGGGTTACAAGAGTTGATCTACCACGAGATCGTAATGGCTAACCCCTAATTGTCTAGCCTGTATGATTATGATTATGACTTTCTCTATGGGCTAAACCCTCCGGTTTATATAGACACCGGAGGGACCTAGGGTTATATAGAGTCGGTTTACAGAGAAAGGAATCTTCACATCCGAACGCCAAGCTTGCCTTCCACGCAAAGGAGAGTCCCATCCGGACATGGGAGGAAGTCTTCTGTCCCGTATCTTCACGGCCCATTAGTCCGACCCATGTCATATAGCCCGGACGCTTGAGAACCCCTTAATCCAGGACTCCTGCAGTAGCCCCCGAACCAGGCTTCAATGACGATGTGTCCGGCGCGCAGATTGTCTTCGGCATTGCAAGGCGGCTTCCTCCTCCGAATACTTCAAAGCATCTAACCCGAAGAATTATGTTCTGCTTTGCATTTAATGTCATACCCTTTGCATTTTATGTTCCGTCTCTTCTGCTTCCAGGTGTCGAACGAATACAAAAGGTCAGAGTATTTTTTGCACATAACACCCTGGCCATAAAAAAGGCATCTACTTAAAGGGATTGGATCTTAGATGCCATTCCACACCAGGCGAAAAATCCTTAGAGCTCGCTAGGACAAACCACTCAAATAAGGCTAGCTGAGGGAGTCCTAGATTAGGGGGTGTTCGGATAGCCGGACTATACCTTCGGCCGGACTCCCGAACTATGAAGATACAAGATTGAAGACTTCGTCCCGTGTCCGGAAGGGACTTTCCTTGGCGTGGAAGGCAAGCTTGGCAATACGGATATGTGGATCTCCTACCATTGTAACCGACTTTGTGTAACCCTAACCCTCTCCTGTGTCTATATAAGCCGGAGGGTTTTAGTCCGTAGGATAACATACAGAACAACAATCATACCATAGGCTAGCTTTTAGGGTTTAGACTCTCCGATCTCGTGGTAGATCTACTCTTGTACTACCCATATCATCAATATTAATCAAGCAGGACGTAGGGTTTTACCTCCATCGAGAGGGCCCGAACCTGGGTAAAACTTCGTGTCCCTTGCCTCCTGTTACCATCCGGCCTAGATGCACAGTTCGGGACCCCCTACCCGAGATCCGCCGGTTTTGACACCGACATTGGTGCTTTCATTGAGAGTTCCTCTGTGTCATCACCGTTAGGCTTGATGGCTCCTACGATCATCAATAGCGATGCAGTCCAGGGTGAGACCTTCCTCCCCGGACAAATCTTCGTCTTCGGCGGCTTCGCACTGTGGGCCAATTCACTTGGCCATCTGGAGCAGATCGAAAGCTATGCCCCTGGCCGTTAGGTCAGATTTCGAAGCTTAAACTACACGGCTGACATCCGCGGGGACTTGATCTTCGACGGATTCGAGCCACTGCCGAGCGCGCCGCACTGTCACGACGAGCATGATCTAGCTCTGCCGCCGAACAGTGCCCTGGAGGCCGCACCCGCATCGGCCTCGACCCTTAATTCGGAGCCAACTGCGCCGATCGAGGATGGGTGGTTGGACACCGCCTCGGGGGCTGCGATCCCAATGGCGATCGAGCCGAACACCAACCCCGCACTCCACGAGACTCATGACTCCAAGGAGCCGGACTCCTTTTCGGACTCTGAACCCTCCGCGCCCCTGATCGAATCTGATTGGGCGTCGATCATGGAGTTTACTGCCGCGGACATCTTTCAGCACTCGCCTTTCGGCGATATTCTGAAGACACTGAAGTCTCTCTCTTTATCAGGAGAGCCCTGGCCGGACTACGGTCAGCAAGGTTGGGGTACGGACGATGAAGAAATTCAAAGCTCACCACCACCCACTTTGTAGCCACTGTCGATGATTTAACCGACATGCTCGACTTTGACTCCGAAGACATCGACGGTATGGACGCCGATGAAGGAGACGATGAAGAACCAGCACCTATTAGGCCCTGGAAAGCCACCTCGTTATATGACATATACATGGTGGACACCCCAAAAGAAGGAGATGGCGATGGAACAGCGGAGGATGACCCCTCCAAGAAACAGCCTAAGCGCCGGCGTTAGCGGCGCCGCTCAAAATCCCGCCAAAACAAATACGGTGATTCCAGCACGGGAGATAATAATACTCCGGAAAGTGCCGAAGAGAACCCCCTCCAGGAAGATTTAGCACAGGAGGATGGAGAAACCAGCCCTCATGAGAGAGCGGCATACAGAGAGGTCGAGGACGATAATTATATGCCTCCCTCCGAAGACGAGGCAAGCCTCGACGACGACGAATTCGTCGTGCCAGAGGATCCCGTCGAGCAAGAGCGTTTTCAATGCAGGCTTATGGCCACGGCAAGAAGCCTCAAGAAAAAACAGCAACAGCTTAGAGCTGATCAAGATTTGCTAGTCGATAGATGGACTGAAGTCCTTGCGGCCGAAGAGCATAAACTCGAACACCCCTCCAAGAGCTACCCAAAGCGCAAGTTGCTACCCCGATTAGAGGAGGAATCACTTAAACCTACATCACCTGCACTCGATACGGCTGATCGGCCACCTCGTGGCCGCTACAAAGAGGCCTCTCGGCCTCCACTCAAGCCGCACCCCGTACCAAGGTACGGAAAATGCGCCGGACCTGCGAGATATGTTGGAGGACAAGGAAAGGCAAACAAGATCGATCTACGGATCGCGTGGGCGCCCCACGACTCGAGACGATAACCATCACACCGGCCACAAATTTGGCAGGGCCGAACACAGTAGACAAAGCTCATTGGAGCTACATCGTGATATAGCCCAGTACAGAGGCTCCGCACACCCACTATGCTTCACAAACGAAATAATGGATCATCAAATCCCCGAGGGTTTCAAACCCATAAACATCGAATCATATGATGGCACAACAGATCCTGCGGTATGGATCGAGGATTATCTCCTTCATATCCACATGGCCCGCGGTGATGATTTCCACGCCATCAAATACCTCCCACTCAAGCTTAAAGGACCAGCTCGGCATTGGCTTAACAGCTTGCCAACAGGATCAATCAGTTGTTGGGAGGACCTGGAAGCCGCATTCCTCGACAATTTCCAGGGCACTTATATGCGACCCCCAGACGCTGATGACCTAAGTCACATAATTCAGCAGCCAGAGGAATCGGCCAGGCAATTCTGGACACGGTTCCTAACAAAGAAAAATCAAATAGTCGACAGTCCGGACGCTGAAGCCCTAGCAGCCTTCAAGCACAATATCCGTGACGAGTGGCTTGCCCGGCACCTTGGACAGGAAAAGCCGAAATCTATGGCAGCACTCACGACACTCATGACCCGCTTTTGCGCGGGAGAAGACAGCTGGCTTTCTCGTAGCAACAACATGGCCAAGAACCCTGGTAATTGGATACCAGGGACAGTAGTGGCAGGTCGCGTCGCAACAAGCAGAAGCGCCGCATTAACATCGACAATGCTGAGGATACGGCAGTTAATGCCAGATTCAGAGGCTCTCCGGTCAGCGGAAAAAGCCATTCAAAAGGAATCCTAGGGGCCCGTCCAGTTTGGACCGAATCCTCGACCGCTTGTGCCAGATACATGGCACCCCCGAAAAGCCGGCCAATCACACCAACAGGGATTGTTGGGTGTTCAAGCAGGCAGGCAAGTTAAATGCCGAAAATGAAGACAAGGGGCTGCATAGCGATGATGATGAGGAGCCCCGGCCGCTGAACAACAGTGGACAGAAGGGTTTCCCCCCACAAGTGCGGATGGTGAACATGATATACGCAACCCACGTCCCCAAAAGGGAGCGGAAGCGCGCGTTAAGGGACGTATAGGCGGTAGAGCCAGTCACCCCAAAGTTCAACCCATGGTCCTCCTGCCCGATCACCTTTGATCGAAGGGACCATCCCACTAGCATCCGTCATGGCGGATTCGCCGCATTGGTTCTAGACCCAATTATTGACGGATTTCATCTCACTAGAGTCCTTATGGACGGCGGCAGCAGCCTGAACCTGCTTTACCAGGATACAGTGCGAGAAATGGGCATAGATCCCTCAAGGATTAAGCCCACCAAAACGACCTTTAAAGGTGTAATACCAGGTGTAGAGGCCAACTGTACAGGCTCAGTCACACTTGAAGTGGTCTTCGGATCTCCGGATAATTTCCGAAGCGAGGAGTTAATCTTCGACCTAGTGCCATTCCGCAGTGGCTATCACGCACTACTCGGGCGAACCGCATTCGCCAAGTTAAATGTGGTACCGCACTACGCATACCTTAAGCTCAAAATGCCAGGCCCTCGAGGAGTAATTACAGTCAATGGAAACACCGAACGCTCCCTCCGAATGGAGGAGCACATGGCGGCCCTTGCAGCAGAAGTACAAAGCAGCCTCTCCAGGCAGTTCTCCAGTCCGGCCATTAAACGACCGGACACCATCAAGCGCCCGGAGTAACCTACAACAAGACCACCTGGCACGATCTGAGCAGGTGTAGCAATGCAGCCCCAACCCCAGCCCTCTCAAAAAGGCGACGCCAGTGCTTCGCTTACATAACTACGCTCTAGAAATACCATGGGTTCAGGGGGGGGGGGGCACTATCACGGCATGCCCGAAACACGGCTTAAACCACACCAGGGGCTGCCGATTTTTTTAAATTTTCTCTTACTTTCAGGACTCCATTCTTCAAAAGGCCTGTTCGGCAGTTCAATTTCCGCACAAACGATGCAAGAACCAGGGAAGCAGACAAGCCACGCCGCATTACGGAACTCCCAGGTGGTCTCTATCACGAGCAGTATACCTGTTTCGCATATCATTCCGCAGCCTGCCCCTGGAGCGGACATGTTAAATAGTCCAACCTTTTTCTTATCGCATTATTTGTATCGTTCTGTTTTGATCACAGCCCTTTTTAATAAACAATGCATAGCTTTTGTCTATTTTTGCATTACTCTTTTTTTCCTTATATATATATGTTCCTTAACAACATGTTGCACTCGTACACGTTGGTACGGCCAAAATACGCCAGGGGCTTTAGTACCCCTCAATATGGTGTGAGAAGTCCGAACACTTTAACAAGTGCGGCACCCCGAACTTATAGCATTATATGCATCGGCTCCGAATCATGTCTTGGGTCAATAGTTGGGTTTGCCCGGCTCCTATGTTTTGGTGCCTTACGTCCCGCTATATTGGCTAAGGTAGCACTAGGAGAACCACTGCGATTGTGCCCCAGTTGAGCTGGGTCGAGCACCTCAGTGGAGAAAGCTAAAACTAACTGTCATGATGAAGCGAGAGCTGGTCGCTGTTCGAGAGGTTTTTCGAGTCCCTAAAGACTTATGCCGCTTAGAGCGAGGAGTCGGCTCTGTCCGGCCAAGGCATGGATAGTGCCCCGAACTCGGTCTTCCAAATACCAGGGGCTTTGCCGAAATTTAAAATTATAGAATTCTATGGCTAAGTGAGAGTGTTCACGCATTATAGTCCGATTGCCTTGTTCGTTGGGCTGAGCACCTCCCTCAAAGGACCCAAACATGGGAAAAGAGCGCTCAGGTTTATCCCCGAACACCCCAGCACTAGCGGCACGGGGGCAGAAGCCGACGACTCGGCCTCTCTCAGAATTGATAAACAATCGCACAGAAGGTAATATTTTAAATTCCAACAGCATTGCTTAGCGCATATGAACAAGTTTTCAGCGCACAGGACAAAACGAGCGAGTTTTACTCAAAAAATACATCCTTGGAACATTCATCCGCCACAGGGCAGGCGCCCTTCAGAACATCCTTATAGTAATTCTCGGGCTTGCGATGCTCTTTCCCCGGCGGTGGCCCGTCCTTGACAAGCTTCTCAGCACACAGCTTGCCCCAGTGCACCTTAGCACGGGCAAGGGCCCTACGGGCACCTTCAATGCAAACAGAGCGCTTGATGACTTCGAGCCTTGGACAGGCCTCCACTAGCCGCCGCACCAGCCCGAAGTAGCTCCCAGGCAGAGCCTCTCTAGGCCACAGCCGAACTATGAGGCCCTTCATGGCCTGTTCGGCCGCCTTGTGGAGCTCGACCAGTTGCTTCGGCTGGTCGCTCAGGGGCACGGGGTGTCCGGCCTCAGCATACTGAGACCAGAACACGTTCTCTGTCGAGCTTCCCTCCTCGGCTCGATAGAATGCGGCGGCATCAGACACACTCCAAGGAAGATCTGCGAACGCTCCTGGAGAGCTCCGGATTCGGGTAAGTAACAAGTAAGTCACGTTTATGTGTTTGCTTTGCATAAAGAATGCCTTACCCGCCGCTATCTTCTTCACCTCATCCAACTCCTGGAGGGTCTTCTGGGATTCGGCCTTGGCAGACTTGGCATTTTCAATAGCCGCCGCGAGCTCGGACGCTCGTGTCTTTGAGTCAAGCTCCAAACTCTCATGTTTTTTCATGAGAACCTGGAGCTCTTACCGCACCTTGCCAACCTGGGCCTCATAATTCCCCCGCTCGATGCGCTCCATGGCCGCCCTCTTCTCGGCCTCGAGCAGCGCTTGCTTAAGGGTCGCCACCTCAGACGTGGCCCCTACAATAGCCACGATAATCCTGTCATTTTTTGCAATTGCACCTTTTTATATATATTTAAACAAGGTATTTCTTACCTTCATTGTCCTCGAGCTGCTTCTTGGCACGCCCGAGCTCTTGCTCAGACCGCTCGAGGTTCTGCTTTAGCATGTCCACTTCCGCAGTCAGTGCGGCAGACACAAGCAGAGAAGCCTGCATACGCATATTGACTCCTTTTTGTTAGACTCCTGCGAATTTTATTTGATCCTCTATTCGGCTTTTCTTCCCGAACGCCAAACAGAGCATTAGGGGCTACTATCTATGCGGTAATAGTATTTACACATTCTTTAACTTACCTCAAAGCCTGTTAAAAGGCTAGTACAAGCTTCAGTCAGTCCGCTCTTGGCGGACTGAACCTTCTGGACCACCGCACTCATAATGGTGCGGTGCTCCTCGTCGATGGAGGCGCCTTGGAGCGCCTCCAATAGATTGTCTGGCGCCTCCGGTTGGACGGGGGTCACCGGCACGGTGGGCTTGCTCCTCTTGGAAGGAGGTCCCCCCGGACTCTGGAACCTTTGAAGGTTCCGGAGCGGTGTCCGGCTTAGAGCCGGACTTGGAGCCCTGGGGGGTTTTATCCCCTTTACTCCTGGAGTATGGGAGGTCACCTTACGGCGCCTCCAGGACCACCTCCTCCCGGCTTGGAACCTGTTGAGACAACACTTCGGCGTCGTCCGTAGGGCGGGGGGAGGAAGCCGTCGGAAGCAAATTCACATCCGACGAGTCCAGTGAACCACTCGACAATGCGTCGAGCCGGTCTTTGGGTGGGCTGCATAATCATATTCGACATAAGGGAAAGCCGTGCAATAAAGGAATACTATGAATTACTCTAGTCTCCAGATACTTACGATTTAGCCAGGGGCTGGGCCCTGAGCGGCCACTCTTCTCCGCCGTCGTCGGCGTCGGTGGAGTAGTCCGGGGGAAGGGTTCTCCCCTTCTTGGACCCTCCGGCCTCCCCAGAGAGGGCGGCCTTCCTTTTCTTCTCTCCTCCCGCTGGAGGGGGAGAGGTCTCTTCATCTTCCTCCTCGTCTTCACGGGAGGAATGTGCCTCAGAGCCGTCGGATGATGGATCCGACACCTCCTGGCACCGGGCACTCTTTTGAGTCCCCGTGGCCTTCTTCTCCGGCACCACATAGGGTGCCGGAACCAGCACCTTCGACAAGCGGGCATCAGCTGGGTCTTCGGGCAAGGGAGCCGGACAGTTGATCTGTCCGGACTTCGCCTTCCAACTTTGTCGAAGGTAAGGGAGCTTAGATCCCACATTGAGTTAAACAATGGAAAAATAATACCCTGTAAAAGGTACAAACAACTTACCGCGCTAGCATGACGCTGTGCGCTGAATCCGCGATCCTCGGTGGCGGATGCGGGAGCCTTACGCCCTTGAAAAGCACCTTCCAGGCATCTTCGTACGTCATGTCGAAGAGCCAGCTCAGAGTTCGGTGCTGCGCCGGGTTGAACTCCCATAGATTGAAGGCCCGTTGTTGACACGGGAGGATCAGGCGGATGAGCATAACCTGGACTACATTGACAAGCTTGAGCTGCTTGTCCACCAGGGTTTGGATGCATGTTTGCAGTCCAGTCACCTCTCCTTTGTTGCCCCATGACAGGCCCTTCTCTTTCCAGGACGTGAGCCGCGTTGGGGGTCCGGACCGGAACTCGGGGGCTGCGACCCACTCAGGGTCGCACGGCTTGGTGATGTAAAACCACCCCGATTGCCACCCCTTCAGGGTCTCCACAAAGGAGCCCTCAAGCCATAAGACGTTGGGCATCTTGCCCACCATGGCGCCTCCGCACTCCGCCTGGTTGCCGCGCACCACCTTTGGCTTGACATGAAAGTCTTGAGCCAAAGGACGAAATGGGGGCAGATGCAGAGGAAAGCCTCGCACACGACGATAAACGCCGAGATGTTGAGGATGAAGTTTGGGGCCAGATCATGGAAATCCAGGCCGTAGTAGAACATGAGTCCCCGGACGAATGGGTGGATCGGAAAGCCCAGTCCGTGGAGGAAGTGGGGAAAGAACACTACCCTCTCATGGGGCCTTGGGGTGGGGAGGAGTTGCCCCTTTTCGGGAAGTCGGTACGCGATGTCGTTAGACAAGTATCCGGCCTTCCTCAGTTTTTTGATGTGCCCCTCCGTGACGGAGGAGACCATCCACTTGCCTCCTCCTCCGGACATGGCTGGAGAAGGTTGAGGTGGGGAGTGCGGACTTGGGCGCTGGAGCTCGAGTGCGCGAGAATGGATAGGCAAAGGAGGAAGAAGGCGTAGGTGAAAAGGCGGATCCTTATCCCCTTATATGGGTGGACGCAACTGCGTGTCCCCACCAGCCTAGTAAAACTCGTTTATCTCCAAGCGCCGTAAACAATGGCACGGTTGGGTTACCCACGCCCATATTGATGAGAATCCCGAAATAAGGGGACACGATCTCTGCTTTAACAAGACGTTCCAAGGAAACCGCCTCGCATGATGCGCTAAGGTGGGATAATGAAACGACTCGGATAAAGGCTTGGTCGCGGTGTGTCGCACTACAGAATACATCAGCAGATTAGATTTGTGTAAATATTATTCTCTCTATGGCAATATGTGGAAACTTATTTTGCAGAGCCGGACACTATCTTTGTGTTCAAAATCTTCTATGAAGTACTTGGAGGAGGAACCCGCCTTGAAATGTCGAAGACAATCTGCGCAACGGACTCGTCGTCATTGAAGCCTGGTTCAGGGGCTACTGAGGGAGTCCTGGATTAAGGGGTGTTCGGATAGCCGGACTATACCTTCGGCCGGACTCCCGGACTATGAAGATACAAGATTGAAGACTTCGTCCCGTGTCCGGAAGGGACTTTCCTTGGCGTGGAAGGCAAGCTTGGTGATACGGATATGTGGATCTCCTACCATTGTAACCAACTTTTTGTGTAACCCTAACCCTCTTCGGTGTCTATATAAACCGGAGGGTTTTAGTCCGTAGGACAACATACAGAACAACAATCATACCATAGGCTAGCTTTTAGGGTTTAGCCTCTCCGATCTCGTGGTAGATCTACTCTTGTACTACCCATATCATCAATATTAATCAAGCAGGACATAGGGTTTTACCTCCATCGAGAGGGCCCGAACCTGGGTAAAACTTCGTGTCCCTTGCCTCCTGTGACCATCCGGCCTAGATGCACAGTTCGGGACCCCCTACCCGAGATCCGCCGGTTTTAACACCGACACTAGCGCTCCCAGTTCTTCCTCCCGCCCTCATGGCTCCGAAAAAGGTGATTAGGAGAGATGCTCAGTATCACATGCCCAGCTGACCAAGCTCCAATCGCAAGGCTACCTCCCCCCTGCGGATCTAGTCCCGGTGCAAGCGGGATTAACTTATTTTATGGGCGAAGCCCCGGCGGAAAATTTCCCGAATCCTTCAGAAGAGGAGCGAGTGTGCTTCGTTTCCTTTCTCTTGAGAGGCTTTGGATTTCCAATCCATCCTTTCCTCAGAGGTCTCCTGGAGTATTATGGCCTCCAACTGCACAATCTCACATCGGGCTCCATTATGCACATCGCAGGCTTCGTCACTCTTTGCGAGCTGTTCCTAGGCTGAGAGGCCCGTTTTGAGTTATGGAGGAAACTGTTCTGGCTCGTCCCTCGCTCCCAAAAGGCATCCATATTCTAGGTGGGTGGCGCCAAGATATGGCGCATAGCCAGAACCAGATACTTGTCCGGCACGCCGAAGAAGGTGTCCGAGGAGTGGCCCTTGGAGTGGTTTTATATTTAAGATGTCGCTCTCCCCGACACAGTCTGAATGGGACTTCCCGGATTTTCCAATGCTCCCCTGAAGAAATGCCACAACTGGCACCCTCGGAGCCTCAAGGAGGAAGATAGCACAGAAGTCAAGATGTTAATGGAAAAGATAAAAATACTCGCCCAATCCGGATTATGCATGATTGAGGTCATGGCAATTTCCATAACGCGAGGCGTCCAGCCACTCCAATCTAGAGGACTCCCCATGTGGAACTACAACGGGGAGGATGATACATCTCGCTACGGGCGCAAGGGTCCGGATGACTTTGCCGCCCTAGCCACCATGCTGACGGATCTTTATAAAGGGGACAAAGAAGAATTCACCCGCCTTAAGTGCCGGGATGGATTCTCCATGTACAACCCCCCTAGCTGGGTAAACTTTCAATCCAGAATCTTATTCAATCCTTATCTTAAGCCACAACTAGTTGGACTCAAGCTGACCATCTTTAACAGGAATGGCGGAAGGCCACCGCGGGGATATATAGCCCTGCTCCGCAGCTGAAGAATCATATTCGGGACCTAGGTCCCGTATTTGAGGAGGATCCGAATATATTTGTAGATCTTAAGGAAGGGGTCTTCTATCAGGCGAGCTAGGACAGCACAGAAGTGGCCATTGTAGCCGATTACCCCGGTCTCCTGCCATCTTCCCACATAAGTGCCCAGGGAGCATCTCCTCCAAAAGAGCTACCTCATTATGCCTCACCCACCGCACGGTCTCGTGCTCCGAAGGGGAGGCGCTCGGCGCGCCATGCTGCACTAGAGGCATCTCATAAGAGAGCGGCGCCTATGCCAGGCGGGTCTTCGAAGAGGAAGGCAGATGACAACACGGCCGAGCCTTCATCAAAGAGTTATGGATTCGAATATGCCCCTAGCAGACACATTGAACCGTGACATTGCCTGCTGTGTTTTATTAGGAAGAGTGTTCGACGGACTATGTCCGTGGATCCTACCAGTCACACCTCTACCAATCAGGTTCCAGACTCTGCCTCTAGGGCGGGGGCTGATACGGGAGTGACGCCAGGTTGTCCTCCTTCAGAGGATTTAGATGATGTGTCCGTCACCAACTCTGAAGTAGAGAGCGCCATGAATCATCGGCGATGGAGGGCCGCTCTTCGCGACCCCAACTTTACTGAAGAGGTGTTCAATGCCTTCAGCTCGGCTGATGCATACATCTAAGCTGCTCGAGATGGGCTTGCCAGAGCCACTGACCAGCATTTGAAAGATATGTGGGTAAGTATGCATTGTATAGATCTGATAACCACATACCAGTAGCCCCCGAGACTTGAAGCAGTTGAAACAACTAATTTAAGGATCATTGTATAATTAATCAGGTACTCATAGAGAAGAACAACATGCTATCTCAGGAGCTGGAACAGTGCAGGACCCAACTAACTGCTATTACCGCCAAACTAGGGAAGTTCAAGGAGGCACCGACTGGTAAGGTTTCCTTCTATTCGGAAAATGTAATCATGTGCCAGTTGTGTTTATACGAATAAAAATTGTCGTATTATATGATGGCAGGCTTGTTATCTCAGATGGAAGAGAAGCTAAAGGCCGCACAAGCGGAGAAGGAACATGCCAAAAGGCAAGAGGCCGCTAGTCAACAAGTACTGACACGGACCAGGGATGAAAAGAACAAGCTATAGGATGCCAATACCTAGCTCGGCGAAGAGCTGAAGGACGTGCGGGCCCAACTAGCGGAGGCTATAGAGGAGAACAAAAAGATACAAGGCGGCATATTCAATATGCCTTTCAACTTATTGTCGTACAGTTCGCTGAGGCGACTTTTGATAAGTTTATTCCTCTAGGTATTTTGACTGGGCGGCCCGAAGAAGAGGCATCCATCTTCCAAGGTGATCTGTTACAAGAGCTGTCCGAAGTGTATGAGCGAGCTCAGAAAGCGACGCGGAGCGTTGCCAAGGCTATATGGCCATCTGCATCCCCTCCATGAAGTATGGAGAAGCTTGTGAAGCTGTTCAAGGGAGCTCGGCGCTGCTTTATATTATGGAAGATATCTGCTTGCTGGGAAGGCGCACGAGAGGCCTGGGCCATGGTGAAAACACGGTATACCGGATTTGATCCGAATCATATGGCCCGGGTCGGACCTCGGGGGTCAGATGGACAAGAGATTCTAGTGAGCTTGGTATATGACCAAGTAAAGATAGCCGCCAAGTTTTCACAACAGGACTGTAAGCTAGACAACATGTTAGACGGTATAGAGGAAGAAGTTTTTGAGTCCAAGTTACTATGTACTTCAATTGAATATTTTGTCCCTAGCAGACCTGTTTGCTTCAACCTCCGGACCCGAAGGTGCGAAGTGTTTCCGAATACCGGACCGGCAATAAATACCGGGGCCTGCTTGGAAACTAGGCGTAGAGGTCATGGTTGCTTGAATAGACAAGTTGTATTCGGCTAGCTATGTTATATTACTTATTGATTGTAAGAAACATCTTCAGAGAGAATAGTTCCATTAAGGGTTCCTTTCCCTGGGTGAACATGCATTATGCATGCCCAAACTGTGATTCAAAAAATCGCAGTATACATAATATCTTGGGGTTCATAGTGCAACGAGGGTAAAACATCTTTAGTCCGCTGACCGATTATTCCCTTAAGAATGCTAGCTTTCGGCTTCACCCAGTCTGAGGTACAAGTCCGGATGACCCGGTTGTAACAATCGCAGAGGTGCTCCCTTTATGCCCTAGCCAAACTAACAAGAACATAGGGCATAAGCACAGGAGCCAGGCAACCCAGCTTGGCAAAAACTTAAGTCATAAAGGTGCATATCATGGCGAAGAAAAGGTATATGTATATATATATATATATATATATATATATATATATATGAGAAAAGGACATATATGTGGCGAGCTTGATGCTCGAAAAATGATAATAAGCTTCTGTAAAAGAAACCACTATTTCATCTGCTGGTTTGAAGGAGGTGGATTTGGGGCGCTTATCGAGGATTACGCCGTCCCTGTCCACCGTGGAGCGTAGTGCGGTCAATTCTTCAACCGCAAGGGCCTCGGATAGTTCCTCGAGGGCCAGAGACGCGGTTTTGTTTTCAGCGCGGAGTGCTATGTCCGGTTCACTCGTGAGAGTGATAATACCGTTGGGCCCGGGCATCTTGAGCTTCATATACTCGTAATGAGGTTTGGCTTGAAAGCGCGTGAATGCGTCCCGCCCTAACAGGGCGTGATATCCACTGTTGAAAGGGGCCACTTGGAAGGTTATCTCTTTGGACCAATAGTTCTCCGGCGTGCCGAATACCACGTCGAGCTTAATTTTCCCGCGCATCTTGCTTCCTGACTAGGAATGATTCCTCGAATGGTCGTATCACTTTGCTCGATGCGGCTTCTGTCTATTTGCATTTTACTTAGTGTGTCCTCGTAAATGAGATTCAATCCGCTGCGGCCGTCCATGAGCACTTTAGTTAGTTGAAAGCCATCCACAATTGGGTTGAGGACCAAGGCGGCCGGTGCCCAGACTGAACAGAATTTTGGTTCGTCGCTGGCATTAAAAGTTATTGCCATGTCGTTCCAGCGATTTGTTGCTACGACTTGGCAGACTTCGGCAATGTCATGGAGTGTTCTCTTACGCCGACTATTTGAAGCAAAAGTATCGAAGACCGTCAATACTCTAAGGTCATCGTCTTCCGAAAAGTGTAGCTCTGAGGTATTTTTGGTGAGGATATCCTCGCCACTCTTGTCTACTCGCCGGAGTATCCAACATGCTCTGAGGCTGTGGGTTGGTTCGGTATCCAGTGTCGTGTGTATTTTGCATGGACTATCAAGCCATCCTTCAAGAAAGGTGCCATGTCTCATAATGGGTTTAATTTTCTTGCCTACAGGGTCAGGTGCCCAGTGAAGGTGCATCCTTTTTGTCTGCCAGGGAGGTGGCGTGAAGGCCGGTGGTTCCCAGCGAGCTCTTTGAGTTTTCTAGGTGCTTTCCATTGCGCAGTACTTCTGTACTATGGTTTCCAAGTCAGCAAAGTGTAGTATGCGACTATGGTTGAGGGTGTTGAGGATTCCTTTGTCCATGCAATTACTGCGGAATGCTGAAATCGCGTCCTCATCGCGGCAATCTTTAATCTTGTCCTTGATAAGGAGGAATCTGGCCCAGAAGTGATGGACTATTTCCTGAGGCTGCTGCTGTACGTACATGAGGTTGCATATATCCGGGGGCCAGAATTGCTTGGCAAATATTGCTTGTGGTGGGTGGGTGGCGTTAAATCTGAACCCTGACGCAATGTGGAGTCCGGAGTTTGAAGAACTTCCGAGTTTAATAGTTCGGGATCCAGGATGTCCAATGATTCCTTAGACTCGACAACCGATTCCTAAGTTAGGAGGACCGGGAGTGTCACCCCGCAGACGAGTATCTGGCTCTCTGAGCTCGGAAATCCAAAAATAACTTGTTTTTAGTATAGGGGAAGAGCTGTTGTTGCTTTGCTCCTCTACGACCGCTATCTGATGGGTGATCGGCGGAGATTTGATTTCTCTCTGATCGGGTTTAAGCCCAATCTGATCATAGTCCGTAGCGACTCCCAGGGTGGCGATGCGATCCAGGAGTTCGTTTAAGGACGACAAATCCGTCGGATCCATTTGCTTGGAGCATTCGGAGTCGACACGGAGACGATTTTCGATGACTTGGGAAGTCATCATCAGCTTAAAGGCTATACAGGCGGCCATGGTAAAGCTGCCCGGCCAGAGGGTTTGTCCTGAGGCCAGGGCTCCTCCAGAAGTGATACCGTCCTTGATAACAAGGCGGGCCATCAATCCTGTTGTCGATGCAACCGAGGAACTCTCAATGAAAGCACCAATGTCGCTGTCAAAACCGGCAGATCTCGGGTTGGGGTCCCGAACTGTGCGTCTAAGGATTGATGGTAACAGGAGAAAAGGGACATGATGTTTTACCCAGGTTCGGCCCCTCTTGATGAAGGTAATACCCTATGTCCTGCTTGATTGACTTTGATGAGTATAGGGATTGCAAGAGTTGATCTACCACGATATCGTAATGGCTAAACCCTAATTGTCTAGCCTGTATGATTATGATTATGACTATCTCTACGGGCTAAACCCTCCGGTTTATATAGATACCAGAGGAACCTAGGGTTATACAGAGTCGGTTTACAGAGAAAGGAATCTTCACATCTGAACGCCAAGCTTGCCTTCCACGCAAAGGAGAGTCCCATCCGGACACGGGAGGAAGACTTCTGTCTTGTATCTTCACGGCCCATTAGTCCGGCCCATGTCACATAGCCCGGACACCGAAGGACCCCTTAATCCAGGACAACCTCACTCACAAAAATAATTATCCCCTTGTACAAATCACTTGTATTGTAAAATTATTGTGCCAAGATTTGCCTTTAGGACGAGTAGATTGCTTGTTGGTATGTGCGGTGCAAAAACAGAAACTTTGGCTGTAGTGCGTGATTTTTCATTTTTTACTGGAATACCAAACATTTCTATAACTTTTTGCATAGTCTTGATATGCAAATTGTTTATTTTTTTCCTAATTTTTCAGAAGTTTTGGAGTACCAGAAGTATGGTAGTGTTCAGATTACTATAGACTGTCCTATTGAAGATAAGTTCTGTTTTTGGTGCATTGTTTTGCTTGTTTTGATGAAACTACCGATTTTTATCGGTGGTATGAGCCATGGAGAAGTTATAATACAGTAACTGCAATGAAAAAACAAAATATGAATTCGTTCGCAATAGTACTTAGAGTAGTGATTTGCTTTATTATACTAACAGATCTTACCGAGCTTTCTGTCGAGGTTTGTGCGGATGAAGTGATCAAAGATCGAGGAGGTCTCGATATGAGGAGAAGGAGGAGAGGCAAGAGCTCAAGCTTGGGGATGCCCAAGGCACCCCAAGTAAATATTCAAGGAGACTCATGCGTCTAAGCTTGGGGATGCCCCGGAAGGCATCCCATCTTTCTTGAACAAGTATCGGTATGTTTTTGTTCTCGTTTCGTTCATGTGATATGTGTAAATCTTGGAGCGTCTTTTGTGTTTAGTTTTATTTTTATTTTATGCACCATGCTAGTATGAGATAGTCCATGGTTGGTTTATAGAATGCTCATTATACTTCACTTATATCTTCCAAGTATGGCTTTATAGAATGCTTCATGTGCTTCACTTATATCATTTGAAGTTTGGATTGCCTGTTTCTCTTCACATAGAAAACTGTTGTTTGTAGAATGCTCTTTTGCTTCACTTATACTTATTAGAGCATGGTATTTGTAGATGAATTTAACTTTCATGCTTCACTTATATCTATTTAGAGAGTCAACAGGAATTGGTTAATTCCATGGTTAGTCATAAAATCCTACGTAAAACTTATGGATCACTGAATATGATATGTTTGATTCCTTGCAATTGTTTTGCGATATACAGATGGAATATGTGGGAGGTACTAGTAAACGGTTGTGGTTAGTAAGAATATTGGTGTTAAGGTTTGTGATTCCTGAAGCATGCACGCACAGTCTCTCATTATGCTATGAAGTCGGAGCATGATTTATTATTGATTGTCTTCATTATGAGTGGCGGTCGGGGACGAGCGATGGTATTTTCCTACCAATCTATCCCCCTAGGGGCATGCTTAGTAGTACTTTGCTTCGAGGGCTAATAAATTTTGCAATAAGTATATGAGTTCTTTATGACTAATGTGAGTCCATGGATTATACACACTCTTACCTTTCCGCAATTTGCTAGCCTCTACAGTACTGCGCATTGCCCTTTCTCACCTCGAGAGTTGGTGCAAACTTCGCTGGTGCATCCAAACCCCGTGATATGATACACTCTATGACACATAAGCCTTATTATATCTTCCTCAAAGTAGCCACCGTACCTACCTATTATGGCCTATCCATAGCCATTCCGAGATATATTGCCATGCAACTTCCACCGCTTCCGTCTTGATGACTTGGGCATTCATTGTCATATTGCTTCGCATGATCATGCAGCTGACATAGTATTTGTATCTCAGCCACCGTTCATCATTTTTGTGCATGTTACGCTATATCATTGCACATCCTGGTATTGCCAGAGGCATTCATATAGAGTCATATTTTTTTATAGGTATTGAGCTGTAATATTGAGTTATAAGTAAATAGAAGTGTGATGATCATCATTATTCATTTTTAGAGCATTGCCCCAGTGAGGAATGGATGATGGATACTATGATTCCCCCACAAGTCGGGGTGAGACTCTGAACAATGAGAGAACAAATATATAAAAATAAAAAAAGGAAAAAAGGAAAAAAGAAATAAAGAAATAAAGAGAGAAGGGGCATGCTAGTTCCACACTTGTGCTTCAAAGTAGCACCATGTTTTTCATATGGAGAGTCTCCAATGTTTTCACTTTCATATACTAGTGGGAATTTTCCATTATTGGATTAGATGCACACGTACTTAGTTTTCATATTGAGCTTTCATACACTTATAGCTCCTAGTGCATTCGTTGCATAGCAATCCCGACTCCTCACGTTGATATCAATTGATGGGCATCGATCTGATACATTCTTACCTTTTTGTCATCTTTATATTTACCCCTATCATCATACTCTATTCCACCCGTACTGCTATATCCATGGCTTGCGCTCATGTATTGCGTGAGGATTTAAAAAGGTAGAGCACGTTAAAAAGTATGAACCAATTGCACGGCTTGTCATGGGGGTTGTGCATGATAAATACTTTCTGTTAAGAAGACAGAGCATGACAAGACTATATGATTTTGTAGGGATAGCTTTCTTTAGCGTTGATATTTTGAAAGACATGATTGTTTGTTGGGATGGCTGAGTATTGATGTCTTTATGTAAAATTATAGACTATTGCTTTGAATCACTCATGTCGTAATATTCATGCCATGACTAGACATATGATCAAGTTTACGCTAGGTAGCATTCCACATCAAAAATTATCTTTTTATCATTTACCTGCATGAGGACGAGCAGGAATTAAGCTTGGGGATGCTGATATGCCTCCATCGCATCTATAATTTTTGATTGTTTCATGTGAATGTTATACAACTTTCACATATTTTAGGCAACAATTTATATGATTTATTGGACTAACCTATTGATCCAGTGCCCAGTGCCAGTTCCTGTTTGTTGCATGTTTTTTGTTTCGCAGAAAATCCATATCAAACTAAGTCCAAACACAATAAAAATGTATGTAGAATTATTTTGGAATACATGTGATTTTTGGAAGGTGGAACTAACGCAAACGGGGGCCCACGGTGCCCACAACCAACCAGGGCACGCCTGGGGGTGCTAGGCGCACCCAGGTATCTTGTGCCCTCCTCGTAAGGTGGTTGGGGCCCTTCTTCTGGTGCAAGAAAGATAATTTATGGAAAACAATCTTGTAAAAATTTCAGCGCAATCGGAGTTACGGATCTCCGAGAATTTAAGAAATAGTGAAGGGTCAGATCTTGGGAGCACGAAATAGAAGAGAACAGAGAGGGAGATCCAATCTCGGAGGGGCTCCCACTCCTTCTCCACCATGGAGGCCATGGACCAGAGGGGGAACTCTCCTCTCATCTAGGGGGGCAAGTAAGAAGAAGAATGAGGGGGATGTCTCCCCCGGTGGCACTGGAGTGCCGTCGGGGCAAGGACCGTGATGGCGATCAACATCAACAATATTGCTACCGTCAACACCAACTCTCCCCCCTCTATGCAGCATTGTAACATCCCTTATCCCCACTGTAATCTCTACTTAAACATGGTGCTCAACTCCATATATTATTTCCCAATGATCTATGGTTATCCTATTATGTTTGTGTAGATTTGTTTTATCCTGTGGGTTAATCGTGATCTTGGTTGGTATGATTGTATATTTTATTTATGGTGCTGTCCTACGGTGCCCTCCATCTCGCGCAAATGTGAGGGATCCCAGTTGTAGGGTGTTGCAATATGTCCATGGTTTTCTTATGGTGGGTTGCGAGAGTTACATAAGCTTAAAACCGAGTAAGTGGGGTATGGCGTATGGGAGTAAAGAGGACTTGATACTTAATGCTATGGTTGGGTTTCACGACCCTAATGATCTTTAGTAGTTGCAGATGCTTGCTAGAGTTCCAATCATAAGTGCATATAATCCAAGTAGAGAAAGTATGTTAGCTCATGCCTCTCCCACATGTAAAATTACAAGAATGATTACCGGTACTTGTTATCGATTGCCTAGGGACGAATGACTTTCTTGTTGACAAAAGCTATCTACTTTTACTACCTTGCCGTTTATTTGTAGTTTTATTCTCGCAAAGTACTCATAGTTTTATCCTTGGAAAATAATTTCATACTTGTTTCCAGTAAAGCAAACATCAAGTGTGCGTAGAGTTGTATCGGTGGTCAATATAACTTGAGGGAATATTTGTTCTACCATTAGCTCCTCGTTGGGTTTGACACTCTTATTTATCGAAGAAGGCTACAAACGATCCCCTATACTTGTGGGTTATCAGGTAGTGAGGCACATATTGTATTGTTGCCATCGAGGATAAAAAGATGGGGCTTACATCATATTGCTTGAGCTTATTCCTCTACATCGTGTCATCTTACTTAAAGCGTTACTCTGTTCTTTATGAACTTAATACTCTAGATGCAGGAAGGAGTCGGTCGATGTGTGGAGTAATAGTAGTAGATGCAGGTAGGAGTCGGTCTACTTGACACGGAGGTGATGCCTATATTACATAATCATTGCCTTGGATATCATCATAACTTTGCGCTTTTCTATCAATTGCTCGACAGTAATTTTTTCACCCACCGTATTATTTGCCTTCAAGAGAGAAGCCTCTAGTGTAACCTATGCCCCCCTGATGACCCACCAGTATAGGGGATCTATCATAGTCCTTTCGACAAGTAAGATTGTCGAACCCAACGAGGAGCAGAAGGAAATGATAAGCGGCTTTCAGCAATGTATTCTCTGCAAGCACTGAAATTATCGGTGACTGTCGGTGTCAAAACCGGCGGATCTCGGGTAGGGGGTCCTGAACTGTGCGTCTAGGCGGATGGTAACAGGAGACAGGGGACACGATGTTTTACCTAGGTTCGGGCCCTCTTGATGGAGGTAATACCCTACGTCCTGCTTGATTGTTCTTGATAATATGAGTAGTACAAGAGTTGATCTACCACGAGATCGAAGAGGCTAAACCCTAGAAGCTAGCCTATGGTATGATTGTTGTTGTTGGTCCTACGGACTAAACCCTCCGGTTTATATAGACACCGGAGGGGGCTAGGGTTACACAGAGTTGGTTACAAGGAAGGAGATCTACATATCCGTATTGCCAAGCTTGCCTTCCACGCCAAGGAGAGTCCCATCCGGACACGGGACGAAGTCTTCAATCTTGTACCTTCATAGTCCAACAGTCCGGCCAAAGGATATAATCCGGCTGTCCGGATACCCCCTAATCCAGAACTCCCTCTGTAGCCCCTGAACTAGGCTTCAATGACGATGAGTCTGGCGTGCAGATTGTCTTCGGCATTGCAAGGCGGGTTCCTCCTCCGAATACTTCATAGAAGATTTTGAACACGAGGATCGTGTCCGGCTCTGTAAAACAAGTTCCACATACAACCGTAGAGAGAATAATATTTTCACAAATCTAATCTGCCGACGCATTTCACAGTGTGACATCACACCACAGCGAGGTCACCATTCGAATCATTTTTCACAACCAACCTCAGCGTGTTTCGCGAGGTGGTTTCCTTGGCACGTCTTGTCGAAGTAGAGATCGTGTCCCCTTATTACGAGATTCCCATCAATACGGACGTGGGTAACCCAACCGCGCCATCAATTATGGCGCTTGAGGGATAAGCGAGTTTTACCAGGCTGGTGGGGGCGCATAGTTTCGTCCGCCCTTATAAAGGGATAAGGGTTCACCTTTTCCTACCCACGCCTTCTTCCTCCTTGCTCATCCATTCTCGCGCACTCGAGCTCGAGCGCCCTAGTCCACATCCTTCTCCTCAACCCTCTCCAAACATGTCCGGAGCGGGAGGTAAGTGGATGGTCTCCTCCGTCACGGAGGGAGACATAAAAAAGCTACGCGGGGCCGGATACTTAGCCGCGGCTATCGCGCACCGTCTGCCAGCAGCGGGGCAGATCGTCCCTACCACGGAACCTTACGAAAGGGTGGTTTTCCTCACCCACTTCGTCCGCGGACTGGGGTTTCCCCTCCATCCATTCGTCCGCGGCCTTATGTTCTATTATGGGATGGACTTCCATGATCTAGCCCCGAATTTCATCCTCAACATCTCGGCGTTCATCATCGTGTGTGAGGCTTTCCTCCGCATCCGGCCCCACCTCGGCCTGTGGCTGAAGACCTTCAATGTCAAACCAAAGGTAGTAGGCGGCCAACAAGCGGAATGCGGCGGAGCCATGGTGGGCAAAATGCCCAATGTTACATGGCTCGAGGGCTCCTATGTGGAGACCATAAAGGGGTGGCAATCTGGGTGGTTCTACATCACCGAGCCGTGCGACACCAACTGGGTGGCGGCCCCCCGAGTTTCAATCCGGAATCCCCACTCGGCTTACTTCCTGGAAGGAGAAGGGCCTGTCCTGGGGCTCATCGGTGGAGCTGGACGGACTCCAGAAGTGTATCCGGAACATGATAGGCAAGAAACTCAAGCTTGTCAACATGGTCCAGGTCATGCTCTTCCGCCGGATCCTCCCGTGTCAACAACGGGCTTTCTACTTATGGGAGTTCGACCCAGCCCAGCACCAGACTCTACGTGAGCTCTTCGATACGACGCATAAGGACGTCTGGAAGGTGCTATTCAAGGGCACTGAGGTCCCCCCTCCCCTTACCGAGGACCGCGTCTAAGCGCGACGCACCCTGTGAATCCGGTAAGTTGTGTACACCTCGTAGGGTATTTATTTTCCATAGTTTAACCATGTGCAGGGTCTGAAATCCCATGCCTTTGACAGGACTGGGTGGAGACATCGGAGCAGATTGACTGTCCAGCCCCTCTGCCCGAAGACCCTACAAACTCTCTCCAGACGGAGATGCGGACTCCGGCTCCTTATGAGGTGCAGGAGAAGAAGATCAAGAAGAAGGCCACGGGAACCCGAAAGAGTTCCCTGCGCCAGGTGGTATCGGACTCATCATCCGATAACTCCGAGACGCACTCCTCCCATGAAAACGAGGAGGAGGAAGATGACGGTTCTCCCCCTCCAGCCGGGGGAGACAGGAAAAGGAAGGCCGCCCCAACTGGGGAGTCTGGAGGGTCCAAGAAGGGGATGACTCTCCTTTCGGACTGTTCCACCACCGCCGCCGACAGCGAAGACGAGTGGTTACTCAGGGCCAAGCCCCTGGCGAAGTCGTAAGTATTCAGATACCAGAGTAAATCATAGCATACTTTTATTGCACTTCTTCTCCTAACATTGAATATGATCATGCAGTCCGCCCCGAGCCCGCATCAACGTATCCTCGTCGGACGGTTCCTTGGACTCGTCGGATATGAATAGCGAGTCACTTCCAACCGCCTCCTCTCCTCTCCCTACGGACAATGTCGAGGTATTGTCTCAAGGGGAACCGAACCAAGGGGAGGTAGTCCTGGAGGCGCCTCAAGGCGACCTTCCGGACTCCAGGCACAAAGGGAGCAAGACTCCCAAGGGCTCCAAGTTCGGTCCTCAGCCGAACACTGCACCGGAACCTCTAGTGGTTTTGAACTCCGGCAGGCGGCCCCCTGCCAAGAGGGGCAAGCCGCCCGTGCCGGAGACCTCTGTCCATCCAGAGGCACCGGACAACCTGCTGGGAGCGCTTCGCGGCGCTTCCATCGATGAAGAGCACCGCACTATTATGAGTGCGGTGATCAAGAAGGTTCAGTCCGCCAAGAGCGGACTGACTGAAGCCTGTGCCAGCCTTCTAATAGGCTTTGAGGTAAGTATTTAAAATATAGGAAAATATTACCGCATAGACAGTAGCCCCTGATGCTCTGTTTGGTGTTCACGAAGAAAAGCCAAATAGAGGATCAAATAATATCTGCAGGAGTCTAATACAAGTATGTCTATATGCATATGCAGGCTTCGCTGCTGACCTCTGCCACACTGACTGCGAAGGTCGCCGCACTGAAGCAGAACCTCGAGCGGTCCGAGAAAGAACTCGGCCTTGCTAAGAGGCAGCTCGAGGAGAACAAAGGTAAGTAATACCTTGTCTATATATATATAAGATGTGGTTGCAAAATGATAGGATCAGCATGGATATGCCAGGGGCCACGGTGAAGTGGCGACCCTAAAGCGAGCGCTGTCCGAGGCCGAAAACAAAGCGGCCAAGGAGTGCACCGAGCAGGAGAAATAGGAGGCACGGGTGGGCGAGGTGCAGCAAGAGCTCCAAGCTTTCGTGAAGAAGCACGAGACTTTGGAGCTTGACTCGAAGACGCGAGAGTCCGAGCTTGCCACGGCCCTCGAGAGCACAAAGCGTGCCAAGGCTGAAGCCCAAAAGGCCCTCCAGGAAATTGAGGCGATGAGGAAGATAGCAGCGGGTAAGGCATTCATTATGCAAATCAAGTATGTGAAAGTAAATTATTTGTTACTTACCCGAGTCCGGAGCTCTCCAGGAGCATTCATAGATTTGCCCCGCAGCGTGTTGGATGCCGCAAAGTACTACCAGGCCGAGGAGGGAAGCTCGACGGAGCAGTTGTTCTGGTCTCAGTATACTGGGACCGAACACCCGATGCCTGTGAGCGACCAGCTGAAGCAACTTGTCGAGCTGCACAAGGAGGCCGAACAGGCCATGAGGGGCCTTATAGTATGGATGTGGCTTGGCGACTCCCTTCCCAACAGCTACTTCGGCCTGGTGAGGCGGCTTGTGGATGCCTTCCCACGGCTGGAAGTCATAAAGCAGCCCGTCTGCATCGAAGGTGCACTCCGGGCTTTTGCCCGTGCGAAGGTGCACCGGGCCAAGATGGACGCCGAGAAGCTGGTGAAGGAGGGGCCACCGCAGGGCAAGGAGCATCGCCACCCTGAAATGTATTATGAGGTTGTCCTGAAGGGTGCCTGTCTTGTGGCGGACGAGTGTGCGAAGGATGTAATTTTTGAATGAACTTGCTTGTGTGATCCTGTATTATAAAAACTTGTTCATGTGCGCTATGCAATGCTTGTTTGAATTTAAAATATTACCTTATGTGCGGCTGTTTATCAAATCTGAGAGATGGCCAGTCGTCGGCTTCTACCCCCATGCCATGAGTGCTGGGGTGTTCGGGATAAATCTGAGCACTCTTTTTCCCATTGTTGGGTCCTTCGAGGGAGGTGCTCAGCACGACGAACAAGGCAATCGGACTATAATGCTTTATCACTCTCACTTAGCCATAGAAGTCTACAATTTTAAATTTTGGCGAAGCCCCTAGTATTCAGAAGGCCGAATTCGGGGTGCTATACACGCCTAAGCCGGACAAAGCCGACTCCTCGCCCTAAGTGGCATAAGTCTTTAGGGACTCGAGACCTCTCGAACAGCGACCAGCTCTTGCCTTATCATGACAGTCAGTTTTAGCTTTCTCTACTGAGGTGCTTGACCAGATGAACTGGGGCACAATCGCAGTAGTTCTCCCAGTGCTACCTTAGCCGATATAGCGGAACGTAAGGTACCAAAACATGGGAGCCGGGCAAACCCAACTATTAAACCAAGACATGATTCGGAGCTGATGCATATAATGCTATAAGTTCAGGGTGCCGCACTGTCGAAAGTGTTCGGACTTCTCACGCCGTATTATGGGGTACGCTTAAGCCCCTGGCGTATTGGCCGTACCAAAGTGTACGGGTGCTGAATGTCAAGAATGAACATATATATAAAAAAGAATAGAGAATGCGTTAATAGTCTAGTGATATGCATTGTTTATTCAAAAATGTGCGTCGAAGCAGATTGATACAAGTAGTGCGATAAGCAAAAAGTAGGACTATTTGACATGTCCCCTCCAAGGGAAAGCTGAGGAATGGTATTTAAAGCAGGTATTTCACTCGTTATCAGAGGCCACCTGGGAGTTTCGTGGTGCAACGTAGCTTTCTGCCTCCTTGGTTGTTGTATCGTGTGTCCGGCAATCATACTGCCTGACGGGGTTTCCAGAGAGTAAAGTCCTGAAAGAGAGAAAAAGATAACAAAGCGGGAAGCCCCTAGTGCGGTTGAGCCGTGTTTTGGGGTGTGCCGTAGTCGTGCCCCCACCTATGCCCATGCTATTTTCAATGCGTAATTATGTACGCGTGGCACGGATTTCACCATTTGGCTGGGACTGGGGTGGCGGCCGCATTGCTATGCGAGCTCGGAACGTGCCAGGCGGTCTTGTTGCAGATTACTCCGAGCGCGCTTGACGGTGTCCGGGTGTTTAATCACCGAACTGGTGGATTGCCTGAGGAGGCTGCTTTGTGCTTCTGCTGCGAGGTCCGCAGTGTGCTCCTCCGTGCGGAGAGAGCGCTCTGTGTTTCCATTGACTATGATGACCCCCCGAGGTCCTCGCATCTTGAGCTTGAGGTATGAATAATGTGGTACCGCATTGAATCTCGCAAACGCGGTTCACCCGAGCAGTGCATGATAGCCACTACGGAACGGGACTAAATCGAAGATTAACTCCTTGCTTCGGAAGTTATCCGGGGATCCGAAGACCACTTCCAGTGTGACTGAGCCTGTGCAATGGGCCTCTTGAAGGAAATATGCCATAGAGGCAATAATAAAGTTATTATTTATTCCTTATATCATGATAAATGTTTATTATTCATGCTAGAATTGTATTAAGCAGAAACATAATACATGTGTGAATACATAGACAAACAGAGTGTCACTAGTATGCCTCTACTTGACTAGCTCGTTGATCAAAGATGGTTATGTTTCCTAACCATAGACATGAGTTTTCATTTGATTAACGAGATCACATCATTAGGAGAATGATGTGATTGACTTGACCCATTCCGTTAGCTTATCACTTGATCGTTTAGTTTGTTGCTATTGCTTTCTTCATGACTTATACATGTTCCTATGACTATGAGATTATGCAACTCCCATTTACCGGAGGAACACTTTGTGTGCTACCATACATCACAACGTAACTGGGTGATTATAAAGGTGCTCTACAGGTGCCTCCGAAGGTACTTGTTGGGTTGGCGTATTTCGAGATTAGGATTTGTCACTCCGATTGTCGGAGAGGTATCTCTAGGCCCTCTCGGTAATGCACATCACTTAAGCCTTGAAAGCATTGCAACTAATGAGTTAGTTGCGAGATGATGTATTACGGAACGAGTAAAGAGACTTGCCGGTAACGAGATTGAACTAGGCATTAAGATGCAGACGATCGAATCTCGGGCAAGTAACATACTGATGACAAAGGGAACAACGTATGTTGTTATGCGGTCTGACCGATAAAGATCTTCGTAGAATATGTAGGACCCAATATGAGCATCCAGGTTCCGCTATTGGTTATTGACCGGAGACGTTTCTCGGTCATGTCTACATAGTTCTCGAACCCGTAGGGTCCGCACACTTAACGCTACGATGACAATTATATTATGAGTTTATATGTTTTGATGTACCGAAGGAGTTCGGAGACCCAGATGAGATCGGGGACATGACGAGGTGTCTCGAAATGGTCAAGACGTAAAGATCGATATATTGGACGACTATATTCAGACATCGGAAAGGTTCCATGTGATTCGGGTATTTTTCGGAGTACCGTAGAGTTACGGGAATTCACCGGGGAGTATATGGGCCTTATTGAGCTTTAGGGAAAAGAAAGAGGAGAGGTTGGGCGCCCCCAAGGTCTAGTCCGAATTGGACTAGGGGAGGGGCTGCACCCCCTCCTTCCTTCTCTTCTCCCTTCCCTTGCCTTGACTCCTACTCCTACTACTTGGAAGGGGGGAATCCTACTCCCGGTGGGAATAGGACTCCTCCAGGGCGCGCCATAGGGGCCGACCCTCTCCCCCCTCCTCCACTCCTTTATATACGTGGCCAAGGGGCACCCCATAGACACAACAATTGATCTCTTGATCTCTTAGCCGTGTGCAGTACCTCCCTCCACCATAATCCACCACGATCATATTGTAGCGGTGCTTAGGCGAAGCCCTGCGTCGGTAGAACATCATCATCATCACCATGCCGTCGTGCTGACGAAACTCTCCCTCAACACTCAGCTGGACCGGAGTTCGAGCGACGTCATCGAGTTGAACGTGTGCAGAACTCGGAGGTGCCGTGCGTTCGGTACTTGATCGGTCGGATCGTGAAGACGTACGACTACATCAACCGTGTTGTGCTAACGCTTCCGCTTTCGGTCTACGAGGGTACGTGGACACACTCTCCCCTCTCGTTGCTGTGCATCACCATGATCTTGCATGTGCGTAGGAAATTTTTGAAATTGCTACGTTCCCCTACAGTGGCATTCGAGCCATGTTTTATGCGTTGATGTAATATGCATGAGTAGAACACAAGTGAGTTGTGGGCGATATAAGTCATACTGCTTACCAGCATGTCACACTTTGGTTCGGCGGTATTGTTGGATGAAGCGGCCCGGACCGACATTACGCGTACGCTTACGCGAGACTGGTTCTACCGACGTGCTTTGCACACAGGTGGCTGGCAGGTGTCAGTTTCTCCAACTTTAGTTGAACCGAGTGTGGCTACGCCCGGTCCTTGCGAAGGTTAAAACAACACCAACTTGACAAACTATCGTTGTGGTTTTGATGCGTACGTAAGAACGGTTCTTGCTCAGCCCGTAGCAGCCACGTAAAACTTGCAACAACAAAGTAGAGGACGTCTAACTTGTTTTTGCAGGGCATGTTGTGATGTGATATGGTCAAGACTTGATGAATATAAGTTGTTGTATGAGATGATCATGTTTTGTTGAAGTTATCGGCAACCGACAAAAACCTTATGGTTATCTCTCTATTGCATAAGATGCAAGCGCCAAATAATTGCTTTACTTTATCGCTATGCGATAGCAATAGTTGCAAGAGCAATTGTTGGTGAGACAACCATGTGACGACACATTGATATAGATCAAGATGATGGAGATCATGGTGTCATGCTGGTGACGATGGAGATCATGACGATGCTTTGGAGATGGAGATCAAAGGCACAAGATGATGATGGCCATATCATGTCACATATTATGATTGCATGTGATGTTTATCTTTTATACATCTTATTTTGCTTAGTTCGGTGGTAGCTTTATAAGATAATCTCTCACTAAATTATCAAGGTATAAGTGTTCTCCCTGAGTATGCACCGTTGCGAAAGTTCTTCGTGCTGAGACACCACCTGATGATCGGGCGTGATAGGCTCTACGTTCAAATACAACGGGTGCAAAACAGTTGCACACGCGGAATACTCAGGTTAAACTTGACGAGCCTAGTATATAATAGATATGGCCTCAGAACACGAAGACCAAAAGGTCGAGCGTGAATCATATAGTAGATATGATCAACATAGTTTATGACCATTGAAACTACTCCATCTCACATGATGATCGGACATGGTTTAGTTGATTTGGATCACGTGATCACTTAGAGGATTAGAGGGATGTCTATCTAAGTGGGAGTTCTTAAGTAATATGATTAATTGAACTTAAATTTATCATGAACTTAGTCCTGGTAGTATTAGCATATCTATGTTGTAGATCAATAGCTCACGTTTAGCTCCCCTGTTTTATTTTTGATATGTTCCTAGAGAAAACTAAGTTGAAAGATGTTAGTAGCAATGATGCGGATAGGATCCGTGATCTGAGGTTTATCCTCATTGCTGCACAGAAGAATTATGTCTTTGATGCACCGCTAGGTGACAAACCTATTGCAGGAGCAGATGTAGATGTTATGAACATCTGGCTAGCTCAATATGATGACTACTTGATATTTTAGGGAACCATGCTTAAACGGCTTAGAATCGGGACTTCAAAGACGTTTTGAACGTCATGGACCATATGAGATGTTCCAGGAGTTGAAGTTAATATTTCAAGCAAATACCCGAGTTGAGAGATATGAAGTCTCCAACAAGTTCTATAGCTAAAAGATGGATGAGAATAGCTCAAGCAGTGAGCATGTGCTCAGATTGTCTGGGTACTACAATCACTTGAATCAAGTGGAAGTTAATCTTCCAGATAAAATAGTGATTGACAAAATTCTCTAGTCACCATCACCAAGTTAGTAGAACTTCGTGATGAACTATGATATGCAAGGGATAACGGAAACGATTCCCAAGCTCTTCGTAATGCTGAAATTGACGAAGGTAGAAATCAAGAAAAATATCAAGTGTTGATGGTAGACAAGACCACTAGTTTCAAGAAAGGGCAAAGGGAAGAAGGGGAACTTCAAGAAGAACGGCAAGCAAGTTGCTTCTAAAGTGAAGAAGCCCAAGTCTGGTCCTAAGCCTGAGACTAAGTGCTTCTACTGCAAAGGGACTGGTCACTGGAAGCGGAACTGCCCCAAGTATTTGGCGGATAACAAGGATGGCAAAGTGAACAAAGGTATGTTTAATATATAGATTATTGATGTGTATTTTACTAGTGTACATAGCAACCCCTCAGTATTTGATACTGGTTCAGTTGCTAAGAGTAGTAACTCGAAACGGGAGTTGCAGAATGAACATAGACTAGTTAAGGGTGAAGTGACGATGTGTGTTGGAAGTGGTTCCAAGATTGATATGATCATCATCGCATACTCCCTATACTTTTGGGATTAGTGTTGAACCTAAATAAGTGTTATTTGGTGTTTGCGTTGAGCATGAATATGATTTGATCATGTTTATTGCAATACGGTTATTCATCTAAGTAAGAGAATAAATTGTTGTTCTGTTTACATGAATAAAACCTTATATGGTTACACACCCAATGAAAATGGTTCATTGGATCTCAATCGTAGTGATACACATATTCATAATATTGAAACCAAAAGATGCAAAGTTAATAATGATGGTGCAACTTATTTGTGGCACTGCCATTTAGGTCATATTGGTGTAAAGCGCATGAAGAAAATCCATGCTGATGGGCTTTTGGAATCACTTGATTATGAATCAGTTGATGCTTGCGAACCATGCCTCATGGGCAAGATGACTAAGACTCTGTTCTCCGGAACAATGGAGCGAGCAACATATTTGTTGAAAATCATACACACTGATGTATGTGGTCCGATGAATATTGAGGCTCGTGGCAGGTATCACTATTTTCTGATCTTCACAGATGATTTGAACAAATATGAGTATATCTACTTGATGAAACACAAGTCTGAAACATTTGAAAAGTTCAAAGAATTTCAGAGTGAAGTGGAGAATCATCGTTACAAAAATAAAAGTTTCTACGATATGATCGTAGAAGTAAAATATTTGAGTTACAAGTTTGGCCTTCAGTTAAAAACAAATGTGAAATAGTTTCACTACTCATGCCACCTGGAACACCACAGTGTAATGGTGTGTCCGAACGTCATAACCATACTTTATTAGATATGGTGCGATCTATGATGTCTCTTACTGATCTACCACTATCGTTTTGGGGTTATGCATTAGAGACAGCTGCATTCACGTTAAATAGGGCACCATCTAAATCCATCGAGACGACACTGTATGAACTATGGTTTGGCAAGAAACCTAAGCTGTCGTTTCTTAAAGTTTGAGGTTGCAATGCTTATGTGAACAAGTTTCAACCTGATAAGCTCTAACCCAAATCGGAGAAGTGCATCTTCATAGGATACCCAAAAGAGAATGTTGGGTACACCTTCTATCACAGATCCGAAGGCAAGATATTCGTTGCTGAGAATGGATCCTTTCTAGAGAAGGAGTTTCTCTCGAAAGAAGTGAGTGGGAGGAAAGTAGAACTTGATGAGGTAACTGTACCTGCTCCCTTATTAGAAAGTAGTTCATCACAGAAATCTGTTCCTGTGACTACTACACCAATTAGTGAGGAAGCTAATGATGATGGTCATTTAACTTCAGATCAAGTTACTACCGAACCTCATAGGTAAACCAGAGTGATATCTGCACCAGAGTGGTACGGTAATCCTGTTCTAGAGGTCACGTTACTTGACCATGACGAGCCTACAAACTATGAGGAAGTGATGATGAGCCCAGATTCCGCGAAATGGCTTGAGGCCATGAAATCTGAGATGAAATCCATGTATGAGAACAAAGTATGGACTTTGATTGACTTGCCCATTGATCGGCGAGCCATTGAGATTAAATGGATCTTCAAGAGGAAGATGGACGCTGATAGTAGTGTTACTATCTACAATGCTAGAATTGTCGCAAAAAGGTTTTCGACAAGTTCAAGGTGTTGACTATGATGAGAGTTTCTCACTCGTATCTATGCTTGAGTCTGTCCAAATCATGTTAGCAATTGCCGCATTTTATGAAATCTGGCAAATGGATAAACAAAACTGCATTCCTTAAGGGATTTATTAAAGAAGAGTTGTATATGATGCAACTAGAATGTTTTGTCAATCCTAAAGGTACTAACAAAATATGCAAGCTCCAGCGATCCATCTATGGACTGGTGCAAGCATCTCGGAGTTGGAATATACGCTTTGATAAGTTGATCAAAGCATATAGTTTTATACAAACTTGTGGTGAAGCCTGTATTTACAAGAAAGTGAGTGGGAGCATTACAACATTTCTGATAAGTATATGTGAATGACATATTGTTGATCAGAGATAATGTAGAATTATTATGCAAAGCATAAATGAATGTTTGAAAGGAGTTTTTCAAAGAAAGACCTCGGTGAAGCTGCTTACATATTGAGCATCAAGATCTATATAGATAGATCAAGACGCTTGATAAGTTTTTCAACGAGTACATACCCTGACAAGATTTTGAAGTAGTTCAAAATGGAACAGTCAAAAAGGAGTTCTTGCCTGTGTTACAAGGTGTGAAGTTGAGTAAGACTCAAAACCTGACCACGGCAGAAGATAGAGAGAATGAAAGTCATTCCCTATGCCTCAGGCATCGGTTCTATAAAGTATGTCATGCTCTGTACCAGACCTATTGCATACCCTGCCCTGAGTTTGGCAAAGGAGTACAATAGTGATCTAGGAGTAGATCACTGGACATTGGTCGAAATTATCCTTAGTGGAATAAGGATATGTTTCTCGATTATGGAAGTGACAAAAGGTTCGTCGTAAAGGGTTACATCGATGCAAATTTTGACACTGATCCAGATGACTCTAAATCTCAATCTGGATACATATTGAAAGTGGGAGCAATTAGCTAGAGTATCTTTGTGCAGAGCATTGTTGACATAGAAATTTACAAAATACTTACGGATCTGAATGTGGCAGACCCGTTAACTAAACTTCTCTCACAAGAAAAACATGATCACACCTTAGTACTCTTTGGGTATTAATCACATAGCGATGTGAACTAGATTATTGACTCTAGTAAACCCTTTTGGTGTTGGTCACATGCCGATGTGAACTATGGGTGTTAATCACATGGTGATGTGAACTATTGGTATTAAAATCACATGGCGATGTGAACTAGATTATTGACTCTAGTGCAAGTGGGAGACTGAAGGAAATATGCCCTAGAGGCAATAATAAAGTTATTATTTATTTCCTTATATCATGATAAATGTTTATTATTCATGCTAGAATTGTATTAACCGGAAATATAATACATGTGTGAATACATAGACAAACAGAGTGTCACTAGTATGTCTCTACTTGACTAGCTCGTTGATCAAAGATGGTTATGTTTCCTAACCATAGACATGAGTTGTCATTTGATTAACGGGATCACATCATTAGGAGAATGATGTGATTGACTTGACTCATTCCGTTAGCTTAGCACTTGATCATTTAGTTTGTTGCTATTGCTTTCTTCATGAATTATACATGTTCCTATGACTATGAGAGTATGCAACTCCCGTTTACCGGAGGAACACTTTGTGTGCTACCAAACATCACAACATAACTGGGTGATTATAATGGTGCTCTACAGGTGTCTCCGAAGGTACTTGTTGGGTTGGCGTATTTCGAGATTAGGATTTATCACTCCGATTGTCGGAGAGGTATCTCTGGGCCCTCTCGGTAATGCACATCACCTAAGCCTTGCAAGCATTGCAACTAATGAGTTAGTTGCGAGATGATGTATTACGGAACGAGTAAACAGACTTGCCGGTAATGAGATTGAACTAGGTATTAAGATGCCGACGATCGAATCTCGGGCAAGTAACATACCGATGACAAAGGGAACAACGTATGTTGTTATGCGGTCTGACTGATAAACATCTTTGTAGAATATGTAGGAGCCAATATGAGCATCCAGGTTCCGCTATTGGTTATTGACCGGAGACGTGTCTCGGTCATGTCTACATAGTTCTCGAACCCGTAGGGTCCGCACGCTTAACGCTACGATGCTAGTATTTATATTATGAGTTTATATGTTTTGATGTACCGAAGGAGTTCGGAGTCCCAGATGAGATCGGGGACATGACGAGGAGTCCCGAAATGGTCGATACGTAAAGATCGATATATTGGACGACTATATTCGGACATCGGAAAGGTTCCAAGTGATTCGGGTATTTTTTGGAGTACCGGAGAGTTACGGGAATTCGCCGGGGAGTATATGGGCCTTATTGGGCTTTAGGGGAAAGAGAGAGGAGAGGTTGGGCGCCCCCCCAAGGCCTAGTCCGAATTGGACTAGGGGGAGGGGCTGCGCCCCCTCCTTCCTTCTCTTCTCCCTTCCCTTGCCTTGACTCCTACTCCTACTACTTGGAAGGGGGGGAATCCTACTCCCGGTTGGAGTAGGACTCCTCCAGGGCACGCCATAGGGGCCGGCCCTCTCCCCCCTCCTCCACTCCTTTATATACGTGGCCAAGGGGCACCCCATAGACACAACAATTGATCTCTTGATCTCTTAGCCGTGTGCGGTGCCTCCCTCCACCATAATCCACCTCGATCATATCGTAGCGGTGCTTAGGCGAAGCCCTGCGTCGGTAGAACATCATCATCATCACCACGCTGTCGTGCTGACGAAACTCTCCCTCAACACTCGGCTGGATCGGAATTCGAGGGACGTCATCGAGTTGAATGTGTGCAGAACTCAAAGGTGCCGTTCGTTCGATACTTGATCGGTCAGATCGTGAAGACGTACGACTACATCAACCGCGTTGTGCTAACGCTTCCGCTTTCGGTCTATGAGGGTACGTGGACACACTCTCCCCTCTCGTTGCTGTGCATCACCATGATCTTGCATGTGCATAGGAAATTTTTGAAATTGCTACGTTCCCCAACACCTCTACACCTGGTATGACGCCTTTGAAGGGGTCTATACCCATTTTGTGGGTTTGATCCTTGAGGGTTCTATACCCATTTTGAGCACTGTGTCCTGATAAAGCAAGTTCAGGCTGCTGCCGCCGTCCATAAGGACTCGAGTAAGGTGAAATCCGTCGATGATTGGGTCTAGGACCAGTGCGGCGAATCTGCCATGACGGATACTAGTGGGGTGGTCCCTGCGATCGAAGGTGATCAGACAAGAGGACCATGGGTTGAACTTTGGGGCGACTGGCTCCAACACATATACGTCCCTTAGCGCACGCTTCCGCTCCCTCTTGGGGATGTGGGTTGCGTATATCATGTTCACCATCCGCACTTGTGGGGGGAACCTCTTCTGTCCTCCGGTGTTCGGCTGCCGGGGCTCCTCTTCATCATCGCTGTGTGACCCCTTATCTTTATCTTCGGCAATTAACTTGCCGGCATGCTTGAACACCCAGCATTCCCTGTTGGTGTGGTTGGCTGGCTTGTCAGGGGTACCGTGTATTTGACACGAGCAATCGAGTATACGGTCCAAACTGGACGGGCCTGGAGTGCTTCTTTTGAATGGCTTTTTCCGCTGACCGGGTTTAGAGCCTCTGAATCCGGATGGACTGCCGTATCCTCGGTACTGTTGCTGTTGATGCGGCGCTTGTGTTTGTTGCGACGTGAATTGCCATTTCTATCCTTGGTATCGAAAGTACCATGGTTCTTTGATATGTTATTGCTTCGAGCCAGCTAGCTGTCCTCTCCCGCGCAAAAGCGAGTCATGAGTGTAGTGAGGGCTGCCATAGATTTCGGCTTTTCCTAGCCAAGGTGCCGGGTGAGCCACTCATCGTGGATGTTGTGCTTAAAAGCTGCTATGGCCTCTGCATCCGGACAGTCGACGATTTGATTTTTCTTTGTCAGGAACCATGTCCAGAATTGCTTGGCCGATTCCTCTAGCTGCTGAATTATGTGGCTCAAGTCATCGGCATCTGGTGGTCGCACATAAGTTCCCTGGAAGTTGTCGAGGAATGCGGCTTCCAGATCTTCCGAACAGCCAATGGATTCTGCTGGCAGGCTGTTGAGCCAATGCCGAGATGGTCCTTTGAGTTTGAGTGGGAGGTATTTGATGGCGTGTAGATCGTCACCGCGGGCCATGTGGATGTGCAGGAGGAAGTCCTCGATCCATACCGCATGATCTGTTGTACCGTTGTATGATTCGATATTTACGGGTTTGAAACCCTCTGGGATTTGGTGATCCATTACTTCGTCTGTGAAGCATAGGGGGTGTGCGGCGCCTCTGTACAGGGCTATATCGCGACGCAGCTCAAATGAGTCTTGTCCGCTGTGTTCGACCTGGCCGGATTTACTTTTACTGTATCTGGCGTGACGGTTATTGTCTCGTGTAGTAGCGCGCCTCGTGATCCGTAGATCGATCTTGCGTGTTTTGCTTTGTCCTCCAATACGTCTCGCAGGTCTAGCGTGTTTCCCCATGCCTTGACATTTTTATTTGAGTGGCGTCGGGGTGCGGGCTGAGCTTTTGGCTGAAATGCCTCTCTGTCGCAGCCACGAGGTGGCCGATCAGCCGCGTCATATGCTGGAGATGTAGGTTTTAATGCTTCCTCCTCCAGTCAGGGTAGCAACCCGTGCTTTGGGTAACTCTTGGAGGGGCGTTCGAGTTCATATTCCTCGACCACAAGGGCTTCAGTCCATCTGTCAGCTAGCAAATCTTGATCAGATCGAAGTTGTTGTTGCTTTTTCTTAAGGCTATTTGCCATGGCTATAAGCCGACGCTTGAAGTGCTCTTGCTCGACGGGATCCTCAGGCACGAAAAATTCGTCAACGTCGAGGCTTGCCTCGTCTTCGGAGGGAGGCATGTAATTATCATCCTCCGCCTCTCCATCTGCCGCTCTCTCGGGAGGGCTAGCTTTTCCATCCTCCTGCTCTAAATCTTGCTGGAGGGGATTGTCGTCATCTTTGGCACTGTCCAGAGTGCTATTATCTCCTGTGCCGGTATCACCGCTTTTGCCTTGGCGAGACTTAGAGCGGCGCTGCTGACGTTGGCGCTTGGGTTGCTTCTTGGAGGGGTCATCCTCGGCTGTCCCGTCGCCATTGCCTTCTTTGGGTGTGTCCACCATATATATATCATATGATGAGGTGGCTGTCCAGTGCCCTGTGGGCAGTGGTTCTTGTTCGTCTGCTGCATCGTCGTCCATACCGTCGATGTCTTCGGAGTCGAAGTCGAGCATGTCGGTCAAATCGTCGACAATGGCTACTAAGTGGGTGGTGGGTGGGCGGCGAATTCCTTCGTCATCCGCATCCCAATCCTGCCGGACATAGTTCGGCTAGGACTTTCCTGACAAGGAGAGAGACCTTAATGAGTTCAGTATGTCGCCGAAGGGCGAGTGCTAAAAGATATCCGCGGAGGTGAACTCCATGATCGGCGCCCAGTCGGATTCGATAGGCACGGGCATAGGCGGTTCGGAGTCCGTGGCCGGGGAAGAATCCGGCAGTTTGGCATCACGGCTCTCGTGAAGGGTAAGGTCAAAACTTGGCTCGATCACCGCTGAGAATGCGGCCTCCATGGCGGGGTCTATCCACCTGTCCATGGATGGCGCAATTGGCTCCGAATTGAGGGTCAGAGCGGTTGCCGGTGCGGTCTCCTGAACACTGTCCGATGTTAGAGCTAAATCATGCTCATCGTGACCGTGCGGCGCACTCGGCAGGGGCTCGAATCCGTCGAAGATCAAGTCTCCGCGGATGTCGGCCGTGTAGTTTAAGCTTCCAAACCTAACCTGGTGGCCAGGGGCGTAACTCTCGATCTGCTCCAGATGGCCAAGCGAGTTGGCCCGCAGTGCGTAGCCGCCGAATACAAAGATCTGTCTGGGGAGAGAAGTCTCACCCTGGACTGCATCGCTATCGATGATCGAAGGAGCCATCAAGCCTAACGATGACGACACAGAGGAAGTCTCAATGAAAGCACCAATGTCGGTGTCAAAACCGGCGGATCTCGGGTAGGGGGTCCTGAACTGTGCGTCTAGGCGGATGGTAACAGGAGACAGGGGACACGATGTTTTACCCAGGTTCGGGCCCTCTTGATGGAGGTAATACCCTACTTCCTGCTTGATTGTTCTTGATAATATGAGTAGTACAAGAGTTGATCTACCACGAGATCGAAGAGGCTAAACCCTAGAAGCTAGCCTATGGTATGATTGTTGTTGTTGGTCCTACGGACTAAATCCTCTGGTTTATATAGACACCAGAGGGGGCTAGGGTTACCCAGAGTCAGTTACAAGGAAGGAGATCTACATATCCGTATTGCCAAGCTTGCCTTCCATGCCAAGGAGAGTCCCATCCGGACACGGGATGAAATCTTCAATCTTGTGTCTTCATAGTCCAACAGTCCGGCCAAAGGATATAATCCAGTTGTCCGGATACCCCCTAATCCAGAACTCCCTCAGTGACAGATAGTTTTATGATGAGATAATTCGCAACGGGTAACAAGTTACAAAAGTAAACAAGGTGCAGCAAGGTGGCCCAATCCTTTTTGTAGCAAAGGACAAGCCTGGATGAACTCTTATATAATGCAAAGCACTCCCGAGGACACATGGGAATTGTTGTCAAGTTAGTTTTCATCATGCTCATGTGATTCACGTTGTTATTTTGATAATTTGATATGTGGGCAGACCGGTGCTTGGGTGTTGCCCTTCCTTGGACAAGCCTCCCACTTATGATTAACCCCTCTCGCAAGAATCCGCATCAACGAAAGAAGAATTAAGATAAATCTAACCATAGCATGAAACATATGGATCCAAATCAGCCCCTTACGAAGCAACACATAAACTAGGGTTTAAGCTTCTGTCACTCTAGCAACCCATCATCTATTTATTACTTCCCAATGCCTTCCCCTAGGCCCAAATCATGGTGAAGTGTCATGTAGTCGACGTTCACATAACACCACTAGAGGAAACACAACAAACATCTCATGAAAATATCGAACGGATACCAAATCCACATGATTACTTATAACAAGACTTCTCCCATGTCCCCAGGAACAAATGTAACTACTCACAAAGCATATTCATGTTCATAATTAGAGGAGTATTAATTATAATTAAGTATCTGAACGTACGATCTTCCACCGAATAAACCAACTAGCATCAACTACAGGGAGTAATCAACACTACTAGCAACCCACGGGTACCAATCTGAGGTTTTGAGATAGAGATCGAATACAAGATATGAACTAGGGTTTGAGAGGAGATGGTGCTGGTGAAGATGTTGATGGAAATCGACCCCCTCTCAGTGAGAGGATCGTTGGTGATGATGATGGCTTCGATTTCCCCCTCCCAGAGGGAAGTTTCCATGCAGAACAGCTCCGCCAGTGCACTACATTGGTTCTGCCCAAGTTCCGCCTCAAGACGGCGGCGCTTCGCCCTGAAAGCTTCCTTCTGATTTTTTTCCAGGTCAAAACACATCATATATCAGAAGATGGGCATCGGGGGCCTATCAGGTGGCCCACAAGGCAGGGGGCGCGCCCAGGCGGGTAGGGCGTGCCCTCCACCCTTGTGGATGGCTGGTGGCCCCCCTCTAGTGCTTTCTTCGCCCAATATTTTATATATATTCCAGAATAATTCTTCGTGAAGTTTTAGGACTTTTGGAATCGTGCAAAATAGGTCTCTAATATTTTCCCCTTTTCCAGTCCAGAATTCCACCCGCCGTCATTCTCCCTCTTCATGTAAACCTTATAAAATAAGAGAGCAAAGGCATAAGTATTGTGAAATAATGTGTAATAACAACCCATAATGCAAAATGGACTTATCAACTCCCCCAAGCTTAGACCTTGCTTGTCCTCAAGCGAAAGCCGATATTGAAAAATATGTCCACATGTTTAGAGATAGAGGTGTCGATAAAATAAAATACGGACATGAGGGCATCATGATCATCTTTCGAATAGCAACATATAATGTCATATAATTTCTTATGCTAAAGTAACAATTCAATCACAAGGTAAAGTATGACTCGGAAACTTAATAGAAAACTAACAAATTATGATCTCGGTCATCGAAGCAATTTCATTTTATCGTAACATTGGAAAGAGTCAATTCAAGAGCTTTTCAGCAAGTCCACATACTCAACTATCATTTAGACTTTCACAATTGCTAACACTCACGCGATACTTATGGGTTAAAAGTTTCGGTCAGACACAGAGAAATATAGGGGCTTATTGTTTTGCCTCCCAACCTTTTAACTCAAGGGTAATGTCAACAATAATACTCTATGATAACGCATATCTAAGTGGATATAAATCCGGATCTCTCCAACACATAGTGCTTGCCAAAGGAAAAAGTGTAAAAAGGAAAGGTGAAGGTCGCCATGACTCTTGTATAAGGGTAGAGCATGAAAGTAAAAGATAGGCCCTTCGCAGAGGGAAGCAGAGGTTGTCATGCACTTTTATGGTTGGATGCACAAAATCTTAATGCAAAAGAACGTCACTTTATGTTGTCGCTTGTGATAAATAATTTTATTATGCAGTCCATCGCTTTTATTTCTTCCATATCACAAGTTCATATAAAAGCTTATTTTCTTCACACTAATAGATCATACATATCTAGAGAGCAATTTTTATTGCTTGCAACGATGAAAACTTACTTGAAGGATCTTACTCAATCCATACACTACTAGGAAAAGGCCTACTAATGGCGCACCTAATTTGGCCATTAATGGCGCATTAGTGGTGCGCCATTAGTGCCACGCCATTAGTATATTTTACTAATGGCGCACCACAGGTGCGCCATTAGTATCTGGTATACTAATGGCGCACCTCAGATGCGCCATTAGTATATACAACAGTGCGCCATTAGTATGCCTCCCAGGGGGCCATGTATACCCAGGTGCTTTGGCATACTATTGGCGCACAACAACAAGATGCGCCATTAGTAACTTCGGCATACTAATGGCGCACTGTTTAATGATGCGCCATTAGTATCCTTTGGCATACTAATGGCGCACTGTGATGTGATGCGCCATTAGTATGAATATTAGGTTTTTTTTTAATTTTCTGTTTTTTGCACAGGTTACAAAATGTATAATTGGACAAAATATAGACAGCACACATCAACAACAGATTCATCGAATACAATAGAAGATTAGTCTCTGAATACAATTCATCATATTAGTCTCCGAATACAATTCATCATATTAGTCTCCGAATTGAAAAGACCGAAGAAAGATAGAACATTATATTACAAGTCTCGAGACCGCGAGTAGCGAGTTTGTCTTCACATTACAAGTCGATATCGATCATCTAAACTACCATCACATAGAAGAGAGCTGCGGTCATCACGATGAGCATCATCACAATGAAACTCGTCTTCATCCGGTTCCTCCAGCGCTCCCTCCCCTCTCCCGCTAGATAGCGGGCGTATCTAGATTCGGCCTCGGCCCTAGTGGTGTACCCTTTGTAACTGTTACCGCTGAATCGGTGAACCTGTCTCCGACACTCCTCCCAGTCGTCGTAGACTCTGGGAACCTTACCCTTGTACACGACATACGACAGCATCGCTATGCAGTAGCCAAACGAAACATTAGTACCAATTCACAGACAATACATAAGCAATATATAAGTATGCAACAGAATGATCGGAAGAGAAAAGCAAGACATTAATAGCATCAATTACATCTAAGTTGAACGACTCTCGAAACCAAAGAGACATACTACAAGTTCATTAAAGTTTAATTACAACATGAGCCAATCGATGTTTCAGAACTAGACATAGCATCACTGCTTTTGACTCGACTCAAGGGACCGGAGCGTGGATGAAGCCACCGTCTATCGTGGGAGTCATGAAATAACGGTCGTTGTCAGCCTGCATTTGTAGCATTGTGTCGATGTCACTGTTGGACGGTTGATTTCTGAGGTAGAACTGCCCCGAGGTACGAAGGACATCTTGATGGATGATTTCCACAAACTCCGACTGGATGCGAAAGAATTCTTGTCTGATGTCCGCGTCCTGGATTGCCGACATGCTCGCGGCCCAATCTTTGAGTTTACTCGGTAGCAGAAGTTGATGATGGTCCCGTATGATCACCCGCATGTGATGGATGGCGTAGTAGGCACCCTTCTGACCGCCAGGCGGCTGCTTGACGCAATAGAACGTCGTATTGTGGGAGAACACGTGCTTGCCGTACTTACGAATAGGCCTGGTGAAGGTGCCTCCAGATTTGACGTAGCCGGGGAGAACATCATCAAGAACCTTCTTGACATTTGTGTAGTCTACGTTCGACTGACGGTCCGGGTCGAAATACGTGGCCATGGAATATTTGGGGCTTAGGAGGATGAGCGTGCAATGTGTGTCACTGCAGAAAACACGGAATGTTAAAAGAAAAACGATTGAAATCTAAGAATTCATATGTCACGGGGCGGTTGAGGGGAGGACTTACTCGGGAAAGTAAGGCACGAGGAAGTTATCCTTATCTTGGTTTGCCAGAATGACACCTTCGAGGTAAGAAGTTGCGACTTGCCGGTCCCCAGCGCTGCCCAAGATCTTGGCACGCATGTAGAAGGGGTCGACTATCACGATGTCCGGGGTCTTGTCGCGAATGATCCGCATCTCCATACTCAGCGAAAATAGCCGAACGAAGGTGTAGTGCAGCGGATGAAGGTTCAACATAGCGTGGATGTCATCAAACCGCAGGACGATCGTACCCCCGATGGAGTTATCCACAAAGCCCTTGCCCTCTGGCACCTTGGCCACGAAAACCGGGTATGCCACATCCTTCTCTCCGAGACGCCGCTTCTCCAAAGAAAGAACACTGTCATGCAGACTCCGCATAGCACCGGTTGCAGCATCGAGCTTATTTCTCGGTAGCATCGGCCTACCCGCCACATGCACCCTCCTCGAGATATCCTCAGGTGAAGGTGGCCCGTCCTGAGCACGGGTCGTACTCGGTGCGGGCTGGCCCGCACCCTTGTTAGTCTTTCTTTTGTGTGCCTTCTTCTCCTGTAATGGGACCGAGTTCTGCTCATAGACCGCCTTCTTGAGTGTGTTGGGGCTGATAATATTTTGCACCTCGCCTATCTGAGGCTCGATGAAGTCGGCAGCTGGAGGCGTCTCCTGAGAGCTGAACAGCAGACGACGCCTGTTGCAACTTGGCTTCTCCGCGGTACCAGCTAGATCGCGCACGTCTTTTGTTGGGTTAGGTTCTTGAGAAGGAGGCCCCATGAAGTCGCCACCGTACCCATGATCGGCAAAGTACTGATCGACGTTGGCAAATGTATCGTCGTCGTCGTCGTTCTGATCCTGTGCCATATGCATGTTTGGATCCAGTGGCATAGGGATGTCCGGCACCGTTGCGGCGGTCTTGCCATGGGGCCGACTTGGCGACGGCACGACTGGAGGTGTTGTCTTTGGGGTGGTGTCCCCCGCCCCCAAACGAATCTGGCTCTTCGGCCAAAGCAGGGGCCATCTCAGGCAGGCGCTGAGGGTCATCACGTCATCATCATCGGCCCCGACGGGTCGAATCGGAGGTAACAACTCGTCGCAGCCTGGCAGCACCCGAACCAGTTGAACCCTAAACAAGTTGGGTGGCATCTGGGTACTGTGGAACAAGGGGTTGCCCGGTTGAACGATTTTGCCCTTGGCAACATCGACCAACTCGTTGTTCACGAAGTGCAGGAGAGTGCACGGAATGTCGGCGGCGCCCTGCAAAAACATGTAGGGCGTCAGGGATGCCCAGTCAAAGGCAAGGAGATGAAGTCCTCGGCCGAGAGAGGCTTAATTAGTTACCGTGATGATGGCGTCGAGCTCGGCTAATGTCGAGGCCCCGCCAACGGCGGGCGTGCTGTTGACGGAGGGGCCGCTTGCTGCAGAGGTGCCGGCCGGCGTACACCCGAGTGCATTAAGCTCCTGTGCCGGCGTCGGAGACACCAATGCCGCCTCCGCCGGAGACACCAATGGCCCCGCCATAGTGTTCTGTGAGTTGCTGGCCGTGAAGCTAGGAATCGGGGGCGGCCCCTGTTGGCCGCCCGCAATCCACGCACTAATCCCCTGGATCAAGGTAGGCACAATGGCGGTGATCGTCGCTCCGAGTTGTTGTTGCACTTGCTCTTGCACAATCTCCGGAATCTGCGCCACCTGTGCCCTGAGTTCTTGAACCTCGCGCGCCTGGCTTCCCGAGCTGGTCTTTTTCTCCTTTCGCCCACCAGTGTTATAGTATGATGACCATTTTGTCGACAAGCCTTTGCCAGCCACACGACCAGCTGACGTCAGCTTATTGAGCTTATCCTTGTTCTTCATTACATTCAATGCCCTATTTAGAGTGGTGTCCCAAGGGTTGCTCTTAGTCGACCCCGCGCTACTGCTTTCAGTCGCCTGCGGAAGGAATGTGAACCATTTAGAAATTTGGCTTAATTAATTAGAATGCAACCATATGGAGCTAATTAAGTGGGGGTGTATTCCTTACCAGAACAAGCTCAAGCGCCCTGGTCTTCAGATCCATGGTAAGCTCCTTTGTTTTCGGGTCCTTCTTGTACCGGGCCCTGACAAAGTTCCTGGTCTGCTCGTCACCGTATTTATCGAAGAGGGGCGGTAGGCCTTGCTCGGCACGGTCCGCCTCCTCCTTGTCCCATATAGGCTCCGCCACTCTGTAACCGCTGGGACCGAGTGTGTGTTCCCCTAAGTACAGCTCCCGCATTTCTTTCCCCCACTTACTTGATTCGGAGTTTGCGGTGCTCGAGCAATTGATCTTGAAGTCGTTGTAGTCATCTTCGGTGATCAAAGGATTTTTCTCCTTGATCTTCTCATAACTCTCACCTTTCTCGATCATTCTCTTCACATTGCTTTTCCAAGTAGACAGGGCCTTGCTCATCTTCGTGAGGGCAGCATTGTTCACTTTATTCCCTTTGAGGCTTGTGTTTTCAAATTCAGCGGGGAACTTGTATCATTCGTGCAACTTCGTGAAGAGGAGGTTGCGCAAATTCCCTCGGTCAGGATGCCTCAGGTTCTCGGTGTTGATCGAGACGGTGCTCCGGAGAATGCACCCGAGCTGAAGCGAGTACCCCTTGACTATTCGTTCGGGCGCTGTTGGATTCCCGTCGGAGTCCACTTCAGTAACTTCCTCCTTGAGGGTGCGGAGCACGGTCGGGCGCCGGTCCTTTCGTTGCCTCTTCGGTTGGCTGCCATCTGTGCGTGCGCCGCCATCATCAGTGGTGGCATCCTCGGCGGCACCATCAGTGGTGGCATCAGTGGGGTCATCCTCGGTGGTACCATGAGTGGTCTCAGGATCGGTGGGGAAGGCGGCGTCCTCATACAAGTGAGGTTGTTCCTCCATCTCCTGGGACAGCTCCCAGAATGCCTTTCCGCCCGAACCCCCGGCCTCATCGTTGTTGGCCATGTTTCTCCCTAAATAGGAACAAAGTTTGGTCAAAAAGTTGGTTATTGTCAAGGAACAAGATCATGGTCTCATCATTTAGGGTTTGTCGACACCGAGGCATCCTAAAAGCTAAGCTTTTATCATTGAGGGTTTTTCGACGCCGAGGCACCCTAAAAGCCTAAGCTTTCATCATTTCGGTTTTTATCGACACCGAGGCACCCTAAAAGCCATGCATTAGTCACAAGTACGCCGGGGCACTTGATCCTACTTAATTAACTACTAAGATACCACGGCCCATGCATTAGTCACAAGTACCCCATATGTCCTATTTTTAGCAAAGTCATGCTAAAATTCACGGAAAATTTCAGCATGACCTTTGCTGAAAATAGGACATATGGAGTACCCGAATTTGCCGGAACGGAAGTTAATCGACATTCCGGCAAACTCAAGGGCCTCTCAGGGTACCTGCAAAATCATTATCCAATGAAGGAATTGTGCCGCACACTGCTGCGAAAATCATTATCGACATGCTGAACTTGTATTTCACTCTGGACAGCTGAACAGTCTAACAACCAGAAATATATAACAAGAACTGCACTGCAACCAGAAAATTTAATCATGGAGATTACACTGAAAATATGGGCTAAATTACACTGTAATTCTAGGGTATATTACACTGACAAATACACTTAAAATATGGGATAAATTGCACTATAATTCTGGGGTATATTACACTGAGAATTCATCAAAAGTTGCTGAGCTTACACTAAAATACATCTGCACTGCAGGGCTTGTACACACAAATTCAGTGAGATGATCTAACACTGACAAAATAAAGAAAACACCTACTAAACCAATACAGGGCTAAAAACACATGGGGATTACACTTAAAAACATCTAGTGAAAGGCACTAGAAAACCATATAGACACAGGAATAAAGCAGAGCTGACTCATTAAATCTGATACACTGAGAAAACACTAAACTAGGGAAACTAATCACCTGCATCTAACCTACCAGGAGGTAACTGAACAAATTCAAGAACTACAACAGCAACACGAACCAATACAAAGATATGAAAGCACAAGTTACTAGCATTTGCCTAAAAACTACATAACTAGGATATGAAAGCACAAGTTACTAGCATTTTCCTAAAAACTACATAACTAGTGGACCAACTCTCTGTCTGTAACAAGAACTATAACTAGGAAGCTAGCACCAGATGCACTTGGGGATATACTAGTTATGCACTTCACATCCGGATGGCAATTACCTAGTATTTTAAGCTAAAATTACCTAGTAAGTGCTCAATCAATAAGGTACAAGGTAAACTGAATTGACTTTCCAAATTGACAAGCACAGACAGAGCATATGCAAAGAGGTCAACTCCTAATATCTATTCAATGCAAATAGTAGACATCTGAGTTCTGGTGCTCATATTGGAACATCCAGAACACCAAAGGCATCTTCAAAGTGAAAATTCTTACCCCTACACAACTATTCGGCATAATCAGAATTCAAAAGTAACATTCTTCGATATAGATCATGGGTGCTCGGGGGAAAGTAGCACAAACAGACAATGCAAACAACCAATCAACTAGTGAAGCCAATCAAGAACCTAGAGATATAGCTAGCAAACTGAGAAGCACATGCAGAGCAAAAGCGAAAAGGTTACATGTTCATTGCAAAATAATAGATGCATGAGTTCCAGTGCCCATATATGAAAAATCTTGAGCAGCAAAGGGCATCATCATCAAAGTGAAACTCTTAAGCCCTACATAATTATGCAGCCTTGATCACACATGACATTACTGGATTTAGATCTATTGTAGTAAATATAAGTACTTGGATGCTCAGATTTAAAGTAAAGTGCACGAGCAGGCAATAAGTACATCCATACTAATGGCGCACCTCACCCCGGTGCGCCATTAGTATTTGTGTTTAAATATGTTCAAACTTGTTTTATAAGACAGTAATAATTTTTTTATAAGACAGTAATAAATTTTTTTATAAGATGGCTACTGCAACAGTAATATTTTTTTTATAAGACAGTAATAATTTTTTAAAAATATCATCAAACAGTAATGCCGGTGGAGCGGGGGAGGGTGCGCGGGGTGCGGGGGGTCGGCGGCGGCGGTTGAGTAGGGGAGGGGTGCGGGGGGTCGGCGGCGGCGGTTGAGTAGGGGAATCGAGGGTGCGGTGGGTCGGCGGCGGCGGCCGGTGGACCGGGGGGTGCTCGGCGGCGAGGGGGACCGGATCTGGCGAGGTGGGATAGCGATCGAGATGGAGGGGGATCGAGATCGAGTGTCCATGAAATTTAAAAATATTCATGATAGTTCAAAAAGTGCCCATGAAATACAATCGAGAAATGAAGGCTACGATTTAAATACAATCGATCTTAGCTAGCTATCTGTTCACAATCTTCTTGCCCTTCTTTTTCGCAAATGGAGTTCTTCTGTGGAACGGACGTCCTTTAGGTAGGGTGGTCCTGCTTCTTCTTGTGGTGTATGCTGCTACTTCATCATCGTCGTCATGTTCGATCCTCGGGTCGCCGTACTTGTCGAAGTCTTGCTCATTGGCTACTCCATCCATTCCGATGATCTTCCTTTTGCCTCTCCTCACGACAACACGACTGGGATTTGACGGGTCGGTAATGAAGAAGCATTGGTCCACTTGGGAAGCCAGTACCCATGGCTCATTTTTCGCGGTGACATTTGCGCCCGCGGTCTTGGATTTGGCTTCGGGTATAACCATGGTGGTGAAATACCGGTCTTCTTTTAGGACGCTCTTCGCCCATCTGACACGGAACATCGGGACCTTCTCTCCAGCGTAGCTCAGCTCCCAGATCTCCTCGATCCTTCTGTAGTATATGTCCTTTTCGTTACCGGTGTAGGATTCCATCGTTACCCCGGAGTTCTGATAACCATCGCTCTTCATGTCCTTGGCCTCGGTGTAGAATGTGTAGCCGTTGATATCGTATGCCTCATAGGTCATCAGGTTGTGCTCGGCGCCCTGTGACAAGGCGAATATGAGTTGTTCTTCCGCGGAAGAATCCTCATGTAAAGGGTACGACAGAAGCTTCTGCTTGAACCAACGCGTGAAACATGAGTTGTGCTCTTTGAGTATATCTCCGTCCGTCCTCTGTTGGCCTCGGTCATTGTACGTCTTCTTAATAAAGGTTTTGTGCTCTACCACCCAAGAATCGACCACGTCTATGTGTTGTAGCGCGACTAGGTTTTCTCTTTCAAAGTCGGCGAGTCGACCCTCGAAGTCGACATGCATTTCGCGGCGACCCTCACGGTGACCCCATCCAGCGAGCCTGCCGAGGTGCCTGTTGACGGGCAGACCAACGAGGTTCTCGATGCCTAGATAATTCATGTAGTAGGAGATGCACTCTTCGGTCAGAAAGCCCCTGGCTATGCTTCCCTCTGGACGTGACATGTTGCGAATGTATCCTTTGATGACACCATTCATCCTTTCGAACGACATCATGCTGTGCAGGAATGTCGGCCCGAGTTGGATGATATCGTCCACAATATGGACCAGCAGATGCACCATAACGTCGAAGAATGCGGGCGGGAAGTACATCTCAAGCTCGCATAGTATCACCACGATCTCTTCCTGTAGCCTTCTGAGTTGCCTCACGCCAACAGACTTTCGAGAGATGACGTCGAAAAAGTTGCATAGGCCAAATAGTGTTTCACGGACGTGCGCGTCCATGATCCCACGGATTGCAACTGGAAGTATCTGCGTTATCAGCACGTGACAGTCGTGAGACTTCATCCCGCTGAACTTCTGCTTCGCTGGGTCTAGGTATCTGCTTATCTTCCCCGCATAACCGTAAGGAAGTTTTACTCCTAGGAGGCAGGTGAAAAACTGCTCGATCTCCTCCTGACTTAGAGTGAAGCACGCGGGAGGGTAGTCATTTCCGGTCTTCTTGGCCTTTTTGCCTTTGCGACGACTTTCCGTGTCCTGCTTCGCCTCATCATCATCATCATCATCATCATCATCATCATCATCATCATCATATATAGCGTGAAGCTCCTGCCTTATGCCCATTGATTTCAAGTCTGCCCTTGCTTTCGGCCCATCTTTGGTCCTCTCTGGCATGTTGAGCAGGGTACCAAGCAGACTCTCGCACACGTTCTTTGTGATATGCATTACATCAAGGCTGTGAGGCACATGGTGGATCTTCCAGTACGGCAAGTCCCAGAAAACAGACCTCGTTTTCCATACCTTCACCAGCGGCTCTGGCGCCTTTCGCTTCTTTCCCGGCTCTGGCACCTTTTGCTTCTTTCCCGGTAGTGGGCAATCTTTTCAATTTTTCAACAGCTCATCTATTTCCTCGCCGCTCCTCGTACGCGGGCGTCCTCGGGGTTCGGTTTCACCATCGAACAGATCCTTGCGTTTTCTCCACGGGTCATCGTCGCGAAGCCACCTTCGATGTCCCATGAACACGGTTTTCGAAGACCCGGGATCTCTATCTAGCTGGCGATACATTGTGTTATCCATGCACCTGACGCATCCAGAAAATCCGTGGACCACCTGCCCCGCGACATATCCGTAACCGAGATAGTCGTGCACCGTCGTGAGCAGCGCGGCTCTCATAGGGAAATATTCTTTCTCTGCGGCGTCCCACGTATTGGCTGACGTTTTCCACAACGTGTCAAGCTCCTCTTTCAGCAGCCCCAGATACAGATTGATGTCATTCCCTAGTTGTTTCGGTCCTTCAATTAGCATACTCATGTGAATGTACTTCCTCTTCATGCACAACTAGGGGGGAAGGTTGTACATCCACACAAACACAGGCCAGGTGCTATGTGTGCTTCTCTAGCTGCCAAACGGATTGACTCCATCGGTGCTCGCGCCCAGCACGATGTTCCTTGGATCGTTCCCAAATTCTAGGTCTTCGAAGTTCAACGCTTTCCACTGGCTCGCATCCTTAGGGTGACTCAGCATCTTGTCTTTTTTATCTATCTCCGGATCATTTGCGTCATCTTCTCGCTTCTTCTCCTCCCTATCCGCGTGCGAACGCAGGAGCTTTGCTACCTTAGGGTCCGCGAAATACCACTGCAAACGAGGAGTGATCGGAAAGTACCACACCACTTTTCGAGGAGCTTTCTTCCTCTTCTTGTATCGAGTGACGCCGCACACCGGACATATGGTAGACTCCGCATGCTCGTCCCGATAAATGATGCAATTGTTCATGCACACATGGTATTTCACGTGCGGTAAATCCAGAGGACACACGATTTCTTCACCTCCTCCAAACTGGTCGGGCACTTGTTCCCCTTGGGAACACGTTCGTACCAGAATGACATGTTCTCGTCAAAGCATGCGTCGGTCATTTGTGTTTTACCTTCATCTCCAGAGCCATGAGCGTTACTTTCAGGCGGGTATCCTCGGGCCTGCATCCTTCATACAATGGAGTAACCGCGTCTAACTCAAGTTGATCCATCTTGGCTTTCTCTCGGGCGGCAGCTCTTGCGTTATCCATCTGCTTGAGAAGCAGCTCTTGAATATGAGGGTCCTGCACCCAGCCCATCGATGGTCCAACGTCGTCTGCTCCGTCGGCATCATCATCTTCATGATCATGCCCGTCGTCTGCTCCGGCATCTTCCTCATCATCATGTCCTGCATCTTCTACATGATGACTGTGTATAGCATCACCGTCGTGATCATCTCCTGGGGATTCTTCGTCTTCTCGCCCGCCCGAGCCGCGGTGGTTGTCTTGCTGCCCTTCCTCATTTCTTACCCGACCCCCATGGACGACTTTGTAGTCATCTTCATCACCTTGCCACCGATAGCCATCCATGAAACCACGCAAGAGCAGGTGGTCCCGCACCTGCCCGGATTCCGGGTCCGCAATAAGGCTCTTCATCTTGCATCTTCGACACGGACATCTTATCTCCGTCTCGTTCTTTTGAAGCATCTCGGCCTTCGCGGACCTCAAAAACCTATTCACGATGACTTCGGTCATCGTGCAGACCATGGTCGCCTGCGGGGTAGAGCAAAACGATATTTTAGAACCAAGAAAAAATTTGGCATGACTTTCCCTAAAAATAGGACCAAAAAGAATGCTTAATGCCAAAATTCTCGCCGAAACGGAAATGAATCAACATTCCGGCAAAATATTGGCAACTATCGCATTTCAAATACCGGTACACCGCCAAACACAAACACATATGCAACACCACAAACATATGCAACACCACGAACATACATAGATCTAGCTAGGCCATAAAAAGTGCATGTGCACATTGTTGTAGGGAGAACAACATAAATATAGCTTCCCCCTTTACTTACCTATCAAAACAAGGTAATTTAACCACTTAAATTGAATGAAACTATGGTGGAAATGAGGTGAAAAAGAGGAGGCATCCGAGACAAGGAGGAGGTGGAGAGAATGAAGTGGGGAGAAAGTGAGTGTGGGTAGGAGAGGCTGTCCAAAATATCTTGTTGCTGCCCACCTACTAATGGCGCACCAACTCTAAATGTGCCATTAGTAATCTAGGTTACTAACGGTGCACCTTCTGGTGGTGCGCCATTAGTAGTTTTGCAAAAAAAAAACATACTAATGGCGCACTGTTCCACAGTGCGCCATTACTAGTTTAAACTAGTAATGGCGCACGGTCGAACAGTGCGCCATTAGTAGTTTTGCAAAAAAAGGAATAAAAAATATAATAAAAAAAACAACATTAGTGGCGCACTTTCCGACAGGTGCGCCATTACTAGTTACAACTAGTAATGGCGCACTGTGTCTGGATGCGCCATTAGTATGTTTGGACAGGCGCACTAGTTCAATTTTTTTTTGATACTAATGGCGCACCCTGGGCCAGGTGCGCCATTAGTAGTTTCAGCTCTAATGGCGTATCAGAAGGTGGTGCGCCATTAGTATACTAATGGAGCACCGCTTGTCTGGTGCGCCATTAGTGTCAATCCCATCTATAGCCCTTTTTCTAGTAGTGATAGGTAGGTATGGTGGAATCTCATGGCAAAACTGGTTTAAGCGATGTTTGGAAGCACAAGTAGTATCTCTACTAGGTACTAAGAATTTGTCTAGCATGAGAGGGAAAAGCAAGCTCAACATGTTGGAGGATCCATGACAATATAACCTCTATTCGGATATAAGAAAACATAACACATTATGTTGTCTTCCTTGTCCAACATCAACATTTTAGCATGTCATATCTTAATGAGTGCTCACAATTACAAAAGATGTCCAAGATAGTATATTTATATGTCAAGCCTCTCTTTCTTTATTACTTCCTATAAATTGCAACAATGACCAAAACTATGTTTGTCAACTCTCAACGACTTTTATTCATAATACTTTTTATATGTGAAGTCATTATTCTCCATAAGATCAGTATATGATCTTTTTATTTCTTTTTATTCTTTCTCTTATTTAATTCCCTCAAGATCATAGCAAGAAAGCAAAGCCGTCATCTCAAAACTACTCTTTATTATATATAACTCACAGACTCGATTACATAGATAGATATCGAAACAAAACTCAAAGCTAGATCATGCTAAAAACATTATTCTACTAGATCAAGATATAATCAAAAGGATTGAACTAACAAAAATGATAAAGGTAAAGGTGTGATGGTGATATGATACCGGGGCACCTCCCCCAAGCTTGGCAGTTGCCAAGGGGAGTGCCCATACCCATGTATTTATGTCTCTTTCCTTGGCGGTGGTGATGATGGAGTTGTTGATGAAGTAGGCTTGTCATCCATCTTCCAAGGCATAGGCTCACCATCATAGAAAGATGAATGAGTCTCCGGGATCCTCAAACCTGCAGCCAAACTCATCCTCTTAAATCTAAATTCATACTCATAGTTTTGGTTTTGCAGATTGATTTTCTCATGAAGCTCGAAGATGGCCGCCTCAATGTTCTTGGCATCCAGCGTGTGATTGTTGGAGAACTCCGTGATCATTATTTGATTGGCGTTGAGTCCATGTTCCACCATCCCTTGGCACTTGAAAACTTGCTGCTCCATGCTTAGAGTCTTGGTCTCCATGCTTCCGGTCTTCTTCGGCCCCTCAACATCGCAGATGTGCATCACCCCCTCACACATCTCAATGGCTTGAGGGTGTCGCAGCACCTCCGTAAGGTAGGGGTTGATGACCTTCTTGAATAACTTGTCCTTGGGAACGCTTGGAGACGTCATGGTGATCTAGATCTGTCAGAAAAGCAGCTCGAAACAAAAACATGAGATATTGTCATGGTACGGTGGTCAAAACCTTCAGGAAACTATATAACACTGTTTAAGATATCTTCCGATATGCCAATAAATCGGCCGATTTATCGCTTACCGCTGTCAGACCGATAAGATAAATCGGCTGATAAATCAGCCGAAATGGTGATAAATCAGCCGATATGCCGATAAACTGGCCGATTGACCCCTTATCATGGTTCGACCGATAAGTTCCCGATAAGCGATATCCCCAACATTGCTATATAATGAATTTTTACTGACCAAAAGAAGTATGGTGCAAGAAAACGGAGTTCGGAGGGCACACGAGGTGGCCACAAGGTAAGGGGGCGCGCCCTCCACCCTTGTGGTTGCCTCGTGTCTCTTTCGGGCTACTTTCAATTTTCCTAATTTTTTAAATATTCCAAAACGAAGAAAAATTGCCATAGAATATTTTTGGAGTTGGTTTACTTACCGTACCACATACCTATTCCTTTTCGGAGACTAAAACGATCTGGAAAGTATCCCTTATGTACTCCTCCGGTGTTATGGTATTAATAATATTTGCCTCAACATTTATGGGAGTACCTGAGATATAATGTTTGATTCTTTGACCACTTACCACCTTCGGGTTTGTACCTTAGCATTGTTGATCTTGATGGCACTGGAACGATAGACCTCCTCGATAATGTAAGGACCTTCCCATTTAGGGAGAAGTTTTCTTGCAAAAAATCTTAAACGAGAGTAGTATAGCAAAACATGATCACCTACATTAAACTCAAGCTTTTGTATCCTCGTGTCATGCCATCTTTTAAACTTTTCTTTAAACAACTTGGCATTCTCAAAGGCTTGGGTTCTCCATTCATCAAGTGAGCTTAATTATGTCAAATAACCTCTTTTCACCGGCAAGTTTGAAATCATAGTTGAGCTATTTAATAGCCCCATAAGGTTTATGTTCTAGTTCGAGAGGTAAGTGACATGCCTTTCCATAAACCATTTTATATGGAGACGTACCCATAGGGTTCTTATAAGCAGTTCTATAAGCCCATAATGCATCATCAAGTTTGTTAGAACAATTCTTTCTAGATCTATTAACAGTAGTTTGCAAAATCAATTTAATCTCTCTATTGCTCAATTCTAGTTGACCACTAGAGTAAGGATGATATGGAGATGCAATTCTATGGTTAACATCATATTTAGCAAGCATTTTACGGATAGCACCATCAACAAAACGTGAACCACCATCAGTCATTAAATATCTAGAGACTCCAAACCTCAAAAAAATAACTTCTTTAAGCATCTTAATAGAAGTGTTATGATCAGCACTACTAGTTGGAATAGCCTCTACCCACTTAGTAATGTAATGAACGGTAACTAAAATATGTGTATACCCATTGGAGGAAGGAAAAGGTCACATATAATCAAAGCCCCAGACATCAAATGGTTCAATAACAAGTGAATAATTCATAGGAATTTCCTAATGTCTACTAATATTGCCAATTCTTTGACATTCATCACAAGACAAGACAAACTTACGAGCATCCTTGAAGAGAGTAGGCCAATAAAAACCAGATTACAATACCTTGTGTGCAGTTCTATCTCCATCATGGTGTCGGCGTCCTGGGAACGGGGATCCCTAGACTTGCCTGCATGCGGCCCACGACGTGGCTGGGCTGTCAGGTCTATACGACCCATCTTCATCGACAAGGCATTCAAGACCCTCGCGAGGCGGACGACGCAAGACCTCCTCAGGAGAGGCCTCGCCCGGCAGGCTCACGAGGGGTGGAGAGATCAAGGCAAGGCAAACCTCCTGAGGTCCTCATGACGTGAGCCATGACGATCGAGACCAGGCGGGCGCCAGCAGGCAGTGTCCTTGTTTCCCCTTTGGTGCCAAGGGGCAAGCGCAGGCACGGAGTACTGAGGCATCAAGCCAAGGTTTCCATATTGGTGCAACGAGACCATGAACAGAAGGACGGCAGGACGGAGGTCACCATGGAGCCCAAGACAACGTGATCATTAGAGCCTTTGGCAGGCGAAGACCACCTTTTGTCAGGATAACTTGTACAAGCTGTCCCCTTTCGAATCGGCCGTTGTTGGCTCCCTTCCCGCTCAATATTTGGGGAGAGTACCAGGGCCTATATAAGTAGAACTAGCCACCACAGTGAGGTAAGACAGAGGATCGACCTCATCATAAGTGGGAAGCAGATCCAAGATCGTCTCGCCCACACAAGTTCACCAAGCACAAGAACACCTCAACCTTAGGAGGCTGTTCTTCCCCTTGTAACTGTTCTTTACCAACCCAAGAGGCAATCCACCACCACCACACTGGAGTAGGGTATTACACCACAACGGTGGCCTGAACCAGTATAAATCTTGTGTCTTTCTGTGTTGTGAGTTAGTTGCGTTCATCTGCGAGATCTTAGAGAGCTAGGGCACGGATCGATAGGGAGAAAACCTTTGCGCGCACCCCAGTGTTCGAACCTCAAGGGTTTGCCAGAACCCGTGATTCGACATTTGGCGTGCCGGGTAGGGGTGCGCTGAATCTTCCTTCCATCGCTCCGCGCTACGTTGCTTTGCCGTCTCCATGGCAGACGCGCGCCATGCTCGTGTCGAGCACCGGGCTGCCCCCGCCACCCACGTTGCTCAGATGGATCCCGTCGGCGGGCCGCCTTGTCATTCTCCGTCGCCTGCCGCCAACGCTGCCATCGGCCCGATGGGGAACGAGTAGCAAGCATCCTCGCTGCATCCCTCGGTGCAGACGGCCGCACCGCCACTCCATCGCTGACCCCGGCCGGTTCTTCTTCCCATGCACGTCGCCATCCCATGGACGCACGGGCTGCGCTTCTCATGGAGCACGAGCTCCTGCGCTACCATCCGGTCAACGACCTCTATGAGGATTGGCTCGACCGCATCACCGAGCTTGTCTGCGCCGTAGGGGGCTCCCCTGCGCCGTCCCTCTCTCCGCCTCGCCCTCCGCCAGCTACGGGTGACGTAGCTCACGGAGCGCCTCCACCACCTCAGCCCCAAGACGGCGCCCTAGCACTAAGAAGTGCGGCTCCGCGATGCGACCCGCCGCGTCCCACGCCCAAGCGTGAAGAGAGAAGTTGTCAAGAAGTCCCTCGGCCGCAACAAAACGCTCCGCCGCTCCTTACGCCACTGCGCCAGGATCGGCTGCTGCGGCAAGTCCGCACGCCACCTGTAGCGGCAGGGCGCGGACCCCATTAAGACCAAGCTCCACCCCGAGGCAGGTGCCGGTGACCACAGCTGGCTGCCGCGCTTTCACCCCCGAGCTGCGCAGCGTTGCCTCGCCGGGCAAGTTCAAGCCAGATCTGCCTCCTCGCTATGATGGCACCCCTGACCCCGAAGAGTTCTTGCATCTCTATGAGCTAAGCATCGAAGCGGCCAACGGCGACGAGAAGGTCATGTTGAACAGGTTTCCCATGGCTCCCAAGGAAGGCACCCGCTCCTGGCTCCCGAACCTGCCTCCGGGCTCAATCTCCTCCTGGGATGAAATGCGCACCCGCTTCATCACCAACTTCCAGGGCACTCGCGACCGCCCCCAGTCGCGGGCGACCTGCGTCGCATCAAGCAACAACCAGGAGAGACCCTGCAAAAGTACATTCAGCGCTTCAACAGCACACGGATCAAGATCCCCAAGGTGACAGATGAGGCCATCATCTCTGTGTTCTCTGATGGCGTCCGCGACGTCAAGATGAAGGAGGAGCTCGCCATCCATGAAGAGCTGTGTACGACCCTGGAGCTGTTCAACATCGCGACCAAGTGTGCTAGAGCTGAGGAGGGGAGCCTCTTCCTCCTCGAGCTACCTGCTGCGAACCCAAAGTAGAAGAAAGCCAAGGCCAAGGATGTGAAGCGCAAGGGAGTAGCCATGCTCGCAGCGCAACTAGACACCAAGCGTGGCAGAGACCAACTAGAGTCATCCAAGGGCAGCCGTCTGTTCTGCGCTTTCCACAACCTAAACACCCATAACACCAGCGACTGTCAAGAGCTCAGAGCCATTCGCGAAGGGCGCTTCGGTCGACGCCCCGAGCGCGGAGACCGGGGCTACGGCCGAGGAGGAGGACTTGGTGGCGGACGCTGGGATGACCGTGGCCCGCGCCAAGAGTTGCTCGATCGGCCTTGTGAGGACCGCTGGCAGGATCAGCCTCGCGAGGGCGCCTGGAGGGATCAGCCTTGTGAGGATCATCCTCAAGGCAACGCCGGGCTCCCTCCGCTGCCACCACCGCCAAGAAGGAATGACGAACACCATCAGGACGAGGGGGTTGGGGGCTTCCAGGAACCACGTGCTATTGCCTGCATCTTGGGTAGAGCCCAGGCCCCAACCTCGCAGTGTATCTTCAAGCAGTTTGCTCGTGAAGTGAATGCAGTCCTCCCCAAGCTCGAAGCCACACGCCTGCTCAGATGGTCCTAGTGCCCCATTACGTTCAACTCGGTAGACTAGCTCAAGTGTGCAGCTACCGGTGGCACCCTCCCGATGCTCTGCTCCCCAGTCATCAGCAACATGCAAGTTACCAAGAACCTCATCGACGGCGGCGCAGGGCTCAACGTCCTGTCCGTCGACACGTTCGATAACCTCCAAGTGCCGTATGACCAGCTTCAGCCTACCAAGCCATTCTCAGGAGTGAACGACGATTCTACCACACTGATAGGGCAGGTCTGCCTCCCTGCCACCTTCGGGGAACACAAGAACTACCGCACCGAGCTCATCAACTTTGACATCGCGCACATCCGTCTGCCGTACAACGCCATCCCCGGGTATCCAGCCCTGACCAAGTTCATGGTAGTGACCCATCACGGTTACAATGTCCTCAAGATGCCGGGAAGCAGCGGGATCATCACGGTCCCATGTGAAGAGAGAGATGCAGTGTGCTCCCTCAATCGTGCCTTCCAAGCTGCAGCAATCGACGTCCCCGACAGCAAGGGCGAGGACCCTCCTGAGGCCATCCCCAAGAAGAAGAAGCAGATGCGCCGTGCAGGACCTCGGGAGGGTGGCGCTGCAGTTGGGGCCTCGTCAGGATCAGCGCCCGCTCCAGGGGTGCCTCCCTCCATCGCATAGGAAGGCGCGCCCGGCGACCTTCTCGGGCAGGGCTCGGGGGCTTTCTTCTGGAAGGCCTCAGACTTTGCCCACATCACGAGGGAGGCGCTCGGGCACCACTTGGAGGCGTGCTTCGCGACACATCCCCCTTAGAAGGGCACAGGACAAGGATTGCCCACCATTCGGGAGTTCATCACCAAGACCACCCAGGAGTTGCAAGACGCAAGGGCCATGCGCGGCGACCGCCGCTCGCGAGACACAGCTTCCCATCCAGGCGAGGATGCCGAGCTGCATGTTTGCATCGAAGTTCTAGTACTCAACAGGGCCGCTTCTCAGGAGCTTTTCTGGCCTTCATGCATGGGACGCTGCAAGGGCCCACCGCATAGCTACGTTTGCATGCCCTTTGGCCTGCCAAGTGTATCGTCCGCCTACCAGCGCAACTTGCGGTGCATCCTAGTGGATCAGGAAGCCAGGCACCACGCCGTCCTGATGGAGATGGAGACGGTCCTCAAGGAAACACCTGAGCCCCCAGAGCCTCCCGATGCTCAGAGCTCCGGAGGCTCATGAGGAGCAACCACTTCGCTGTGCACCTTCAGCTGCCTCAACTCTTCTTCGTCAACATGACCAGGTGACACCTTTCCAAGTTCATTCAGCTGGGAGCGCCCCTCGGGCTGCATCATTCCTAGGCTGAGTGGGTCCGTCCCTGTGGCATGTATCCCTTTTCATATGTCTTTAGCTTACCTTGTTGGGGGCGCCCCTTGGGCTGCATCATCCCCAAGTCGCTCAGGCTTGACCTAGTGGCACGTATATCTCATGCACTTGCTTAAGCCTGCTACTCTCATGTTCGATCTACCTATGATTACTACCTGCTCAATCGTCGCCTCCCACGGGGCCTCAACACGCTGGCACGACGCTGGTGCATGGGTCCGTCCCTACCACGTCGATAAACCTGAGCGGTCGAGCTCTGGCTCGCGGCACGCCCCGCGCACGTCACCTCACCAGGCCCTCAGTGCCTTCACCCCCTCGCGGAGGAACCAGCGGCAGGCTGGCAACCATAACGACAGATCATGTTCTCCCTTGTGCTAGCTCACAGGAATCTCACGAGGATACCGCGAGCTCCCACCTCTTCCAAGTAATCCACTTGCACATTAAAGGGGGGGGGGCTCCTGAGCATCGCGACTCTAGAGCTCTTACTGGCTCTCCAGCCCTCACCCTGGCCTTGACCACGGCACTCGACCTGGCATACCAGTGGCGGCTGAGCTCGCTCGAGGGCCGAGACCTGTGGACATAGAGCACAAAGGAGAGCATTGAAGGGGGAGGACTCATATGGGCCTGTCCTAGATACGCTGCGGATGTTCGCGCGTAGGTCTAGCGCATCGTGAAGAATCGACCTCGGACCACCAAGATAAGTCACATGCTCAGATCAACCAATCATTGGGACCTAGGGGACATGCTCGCCACATCCCTATTGTGGCAACGTCGCCTCCCTTTCTTATCTTACCACAACTGCTTGAGCGCTAAAGGGGACCCCCTGAGCATCGCGCCTCACAAGCTCTTACTGGACCTCGGGCCGCTCGCCTCCTGGCCTTGACCACGGCAAGCGACCTGGCATACCAGCGACGGCTGAAGCTTGCCTAGGGACCGGACCTGTCAGCACAGAGCAACAAGCTGTCGCGAGGTTGGAAAGGGAAGACTGAGCCTAAATAGGACTAGCGCTAACAAGGCTTCCTTAATTGAGATAACATCAACAAGACATTGCAAACCCTTTACACGCCCCTACGGGGTACTTCATGATTCCTCGCAGGGAAAAAAAGACGCGAACCTAGGAGAATCCTATCTACACACCATCGCGGCCGACGCCATCATCAACAGTTGGCCGCGGGAGGCCGGCGCCAACCCCATCCAGATCAGCAACGGCGGCGGTGGGACGATGCAGCCTTGCTCCGGGTGCGGCGGGAGCTCGGGGGCACGTAGCTGTCTTCGCTCATCTCCGGAGTCTCGTAGAGCTTGGGAGAACCGCTGGACTCCCAAGAATCGCTACTGCTGGAGCAGCCCCGAGCGGGGCGCGCCTCGTCCTGACGCTCTCCATCGGGCACCACTCTAAGAGGCAACTCTCTGCGTCGAAGACCTTGAAGAACAGCGTGGAGGCGCCGTCGTACTCGAAGTGGATCGTGAGGGCGCCCTCCGCACGGCAAACCCACGCGACCTCGCCCCAGCCGTGGGTCATGAAGATCTTGCCGGTGGAGACCACTTCAACCTCTGCTCCGGTCGCCGGAGCGTCGCAGTCAGCATGCTACAACCAGTGCTCGAGAGGCCCCCTCGGTGGCATCACGTTGGAGAAGAAGCGCGAGAAGCGGATCCAAGAGCTTGGGGGCATCACCGCCCACAGCACGAGCTCGCGTGAGGAGTCCGCGGCGTGGACTCCACGAGAGACGACACTCATCGCCCTCGCGCGTCGACCTTGGCCGCGGTGCGCGCGCCGATGCCCGTCGCTTCTTCCTCCCAAGCCCCCGGCTTGGGCGTACAAGGGCAGTGGATACCCAGGAGGAGGCCGCTCGCACCAAGGCCACGTCACCACCTGCATCTCCGCGGCGTCATGGCGGTGGATCAAACTCTTCTTCGGCGGGAGCAGCGGCAACACGTCGAGAGGAACCTCTCCCTTCTCCTCAGCAGAAAACCTACGGACCGGCGCCATTGGAGCTGCTGCTAGCAGTGGAGCAGAGGAAGAAGGAGAGAGTGGAATGGGAGAAGATGAGCGACGGGGGCCTTGCCCCCCTCCCCATTTATAGCAAGAGAAGGCCAACTAGCACCCCCACGATCACATGTAATGATGGTTTTCCTTGCATGTCGCAGGGACTTATCAAGATGGGCAGTTGCCGAGGCAGCATGGGGAATCAGAGACGCCCATGTCCAATCAACCGCCCTGCCCCCCTCCCTTCTCCTCTGTGCTTGACCCTTTGGTTTCGCCTCGAAGCCAAGCCCGAGCGTGCTTTGGGCCCGGGGGCTACTGTCGGTGCCTGGGAACGGGGGTCCCCAGACTTGCCTGCCTGCGGCCCACGGCGTGGCTGGGCTGGTAGGTCTGTACGGCCCATCTTCATCGACAAGGCATTCAAGACCCTCACGAGGGGACAAGCCTCGCGAGGCGGACTACGCAAGACCTCCTCAGGAGCGGCCTCTCCCGGCAGGCTCACAAGGGGCAGAGAGATCAAGGCAAGGCAAACCTCGCGAGGTCCTCGTGACGTGAGCCATGACGATCGAGACGAGGCGGGTGCCAGGCGGGCGCCAGCGCGCAGTGTCCTTGTTTCCCCTTTGGTGCCAAGGGGGCAAGCGCAGGCGCGGAGTACCGAGGCATCAAGCAAAGGTTTCCATATTGGTGCAATGAGACAAGACCAAAAGGACGGCAGGACGGAGGTCACCATGGATCCCAAGACGGCGTCATCACCAGAGCCTTTGGCAGGCGAGGACCACCTTTTGTCTGGATAACTTGTACTAGCTGTCCCCTTTCGAATCGGCCATTGTTGGCTCCCTTCCCGCTAAATATTTGGGGAGAGGACCAGGTCCTATATAAGTAGATCTAGCCACCACAGTGAGGGAAGAGAGAGGATCGACCTCATCAGAAGTCGGAAGTAGATCCAAGATCATCTCGCCCACACAAGTTCACCAAGCACAAGAACACCTCAACCTTAGGAGGCTGTTCTTCCCCTTGTAACTGTTCTTCACCAGCCCAAGAGGCAATCCACCACCACCACAGTGGAATAGGGTATTACACCACAACGGTTGCCCGAACCAGTATTAATCTTGTGTATTTCTTTGTTGTGAGTTAGTTGAGTTCATCTGCGAGATCTTAGAGAGCTAGGGCGTGGATCGATAGGGAGAAAACCTTCGCGCGCACCCAAGTGTTCAAACCTCAAGGGTTTGCCGGAACCCGTGATCCGACACATGGTGTCCTCCATAAAACTCGGAGTGGCACTTGCGTAGGATCTGTTCCTGTTCATGCTCAGGTACACAACATCTAATAACACCATATACTCCTTTATAAAGGTGTGGGTCATCCCGAAAGTAATGTCTGAAATCATAGAAAAACTTTTTATTTTGCTGGTATGTGAAACTAGGTGGTATAAGTTTAGCAACCATGTAATTAGCATAATCAGCATACCATGTAGTATTACGAGAAGCAATTATGACAACTAATTGCTCATCAGGAAAACTATCATCAATAGGCAGTGGGTCATCAAGAACATTTTTTAACCTAGACAAGTTGTCTGCAACAGGTTTCTTATCTCCCTTTCTATCAATAATACACAAATCAAATTCTTGTAACAAGAGAACCCATCTAATAAGTCTAGGTTTCGCATGTTTCTTTTCCATAAGATATTTAATAGCAGCATGATATGTGTGAATAGTTACTTTGGAATCAACAATATAAGGTCCGAACTTATCACAAGCAAAAACAACTGCTAAGAATTCCTTTTCGGTAGTAGCATAATTTCTCTGGGCACTGTCTAGAGTTTTAATAGCATAAAGAATAACATTCAATTTCTTATCAACACTTTATCCTAGAACAACACTGAGGGAGTCCTGGATTAGGGGGTATCCGGATAGCCGGATTATATCCTTTGGCCAGACTGTTGGACTATGAAGATACAAGATTGAAGACTTCGTCCCGTGTCCGTATGGGACTCTCCTTGGCGTGGAAGGCAAGCTTGGTAATACGGATATGTAGATCTCCTTCCTTGTAACCAACTCTGTGTAACCCTACCCCCCTCCGGTGTCTATATAAACCGGAGGGTTTACTCCGTAGGACCAACAACAACAATCATACAATAGGCTAGCTTCTAGGGTTTAGCCTCTTCGATCTCGTGGTAGATCAACTCTTGTACTACTCATATTATCAAGAACAATCAAGCAGGACATAGGGTATTACCGCCATCAAAAGGGCCCGAACCTGGGTAAAACATCGTGTACCCTGTCTCCTGTTACCATCCGCCTAGACGCACAGTTCATGACCCCCTACCCGAGATCCGCCGGTTTTGACACCGACATTGGTGCTTTCATTGAGAGTTCCTCTGTGTCATCATCGTTAGGCTTGATGGCTCCTTCGATCATAGATAGCGATGCAGTCCAGGGTGAGCCTTTTCTCCCCAGACAGATCTTTGTATTCGGTGGCTTCGCACTGCGGGCCAACTCGCTTGGCCATCTGGAGCAAATCGAGAGTTACGCCCCTGGCCACTAGGTCGGGTTTGGAAGCTTAAACTACACGGCCGACATCCACAGAGACTTGATCTTCGACAGATTCGAGCCCCTGCCGAGTGCGTCGCAAAGTCACGATGAGCATGATTTAGCTCTACCATCGGACAGTGTTCAGGAGTCCGCACCGGCAACCACTCCGACCCTCAATTCGAAGCCAATTGCGCCATCCATGGACGGGTGGATAGACCCTGCCACGGAGGCCGAGTTCTCAGCGGCGATCGAGCCAAGTATCGACCGTACCCTTCACGAGAGCCGTGACGCCAAACTGCCAGATTCTTCCCTGGCCACGGACTCCGAACCGCCTACGCCCGTGCCTATCGAATCCGATTGGGCGCCGATCATGGAGTTCACCTCCGCGGATATCTTTCAGCACTCGCCCTTTGGTGACATACTGAACTCATTAAGGTCTCTCTCCTTGTCAGGAGAGTCCTAGCTGAACTATGTCCGGCAGGATTGGGATGCGGATGACGAAGAAATTCGCCACCCACCCACGACCCACTTAGTAGCCACTGTCAATGATTTGACCGACATGCTCGACTTCGACTCCAAAGACATCGACGGTATGGACGACGATGCAGGAGACGAACAGGAACCACTGCTCACAGGGCACTGGACATCCACCTCATCATATGATAAACACATGCTGGACACACCCAAAGAAGGCAATGGCGATGGGGCAGCGGAGGATGACCCCTCCAAGAAGCAACCCAAGCGCCGACGACAGCGGCGCCGCTCTAAGTCTCGCCAAGGGAAAAGCGGTGGTACCAGCACAGGAGATAATAGCACTCCGGACAGTGCCGAAGATGACAACAATCCCCTCCAGCAAGATTTAGAGCAGGAGGATGGAGAAGCCAGCCCTCTTGAGAGAGCGGCAGATGGACAGGCGGAGGATGATAATTACATGCCTCCCTCCAAAGAGGAGGCAAGCCTCGATGATGACGAATTTGTCATGCCTGAGGATCCCGTCGAGCAAGAGCGCTTCAAGCACCGGCTTATAGCCATGACAAATAGCCTTAAGAAAAAGCAAGAGCAACTTCATGCTGATCAAGATTTGCTAGCTGACAGATGGACTGAAGTCCTTGCGACCGAGAAATATGAACTCGAACGCCCCTCCAAGAGTTACCCAAAGCGTATTTTGCTACCCCGACTGGAGGAGGAAGCATTAAAACCTACATCTCCAGTGTATGACGCGGCTGATCGGCCACCTCGTGGCTGCGACAGAGAGGCATTTCAGCCAAAAGCTCAGCCCACACCCCAATGCCACTCAAATACAAATGTCAAGGCACGGGGAAACACGCTAGACCCGCGAGACGTATTGGAGGACAAAGCAAAACACACAAGATCGATCTACGGATCGCGAGGGCGCGCCACTACGAGAGACGATAACCGTCACGCCGGATACAGTAAAAGTAAATCCAGCCAGGCTGAACACAGCGGACAAGACTCATTTGAGTTGCGTCGCGACATAACCCAGTACAGAGGCGCCGCACACCCCCTATGCTTCACAGACGAAGTAATGGATCACCAAATCCCAGAGGGTTTCAAACCCATAAATATCAAATCATACGACGATACAACAGATCCTGCGGTATGGATCAAGGTCTTCCTCCTGCACATCCACATGGCCCGCAGTGACGATCCACACGCCATCAAATACCTCCCACTCAAGCTCAAAGGACCAGCTCGGCATTGGCTGAACAGCCTGCCAGCAGAATCCATTGGCTGTTGGGAAGATCTGGAAGCCGCATTCCTCGACAACTTCCAGGGCACTTATGTGCGACCACCAGATGGCGATGACTTGAGCCACATAATTCAGCAGCCAGAGGAATCGGCCAGGCAATTCTGGACACGGTTCCTGACAAAGAAAAATCAAATCGTCGACTGTCCGGATGCAGAGGCCCTAGCAGCTTTTAAGCACAACATCCACGACGAGTGGCTCGCCCGGCACCTTGGCCAGGAAAAACCGAAATCTATGGCAGCCCTCACGACACTCATGACCCGCTTTTGCGCGGGAGAGGACAGCTGGCTGGCTCGCAGCAATAATATATCAAAGAACCATGGTACTTCGGATACCAAGGATAGCACTGGCAGGTCACGTCGCAACAAACACAAGCGGCGCATCAACATCAACAATACCGAGGATACGGCAGTCAATGCCGGATTCAGAGGCTCTAAGCCCGGTCAGCGGAAAAAGCCAATCAAAAGAAGCACTCCGGGCCTGTATAGTTTGGACCATATACTCGATCGCTCATGTCAAATACACGGCACCCCCGACAAGCCAGCCAACCACACCAACAGGGAATGTTGGGTGATCAAGCAGGCCGTCAAGTTAAATGCCGAAAACAAAGATAAGGGGTTACATAGCGATGATGAGGAGGAGCCTCGGCCGCTGAACACCGGAGGACAGAAGAGGTTCCCCCCACAAGTGCGGACGGTGAACATGATATATGCAACCCACATCCCTAAGAGGGAGCGGAAGCGTGCGCTAAGGGACGTATATGCGTTGGAGCCAGTCGCCCCAAAGTACAACCCATGGTCCTCCTATCCGATCACCTTCGATCGCAGGGACCACCCCACTAGTATCCGTCAAGGCGGATTCGCCGCACTGGTCCTAGACCCAATCATCAACGGATCTCACCTCACTCGAGTCCTTATGGACGGCGGCAGCAGCCTGAACCTGCTTTATCAGGACATAGTGCGCAAAATGGGTATAGACCCCTCAATGATCAAACCCACAAAAACGACCTTCAAAGGTGTCATAGCAGGTGTAGAGGCCCATTGCACGGGCTCAATCACACTGGATGTGGTCTTCGGATCCCCAGATAACTTCTGAAGCGAGGAGTTAATCTTCGATATAGACCCGTTCTGTAGTGGCTATCACGCACGGCTCGGGCGAACCGCATTTGCGAGATTCAATGCAGTACCACATTATGCACACCTCAAGCTCAAGATGCCACGACCTCGGGGGTCAACACAGTCAATGGAAACACAGAGCACTCTCCCCGTATGGAGGAACACACTGCAGCCCTCACAGCAGAGGCACAAAGCAGCCTCTTCAGGCAATCCACCAGTTCGGCAATTAAACACTCGGACACCGTCAAACGCGCCCGAAGTAATCCGCAACAAGACCGCCTGGCACGTTCCGAGCTCGCATAGCAATGCGGCCCCCACCCCAGTCCCAGCCAAACGGCAAAATCTGCGCCACGCGAACATAATTACACATTGAAAATACCATGGGCATAGGTGGGGGGGGGGGCACGACTACGGCATGCCCCAAAACGTGGCTCAACCGCACTAGGGGCTTCCCGCTTTGTTATTTTTTCTCTCTTTCAGGACTTTACTCTCTGGAAACCCCGTCCGGCTGTACGATTGCCGGTCACATGATACAACAACCAAGGAGGCAGAAAGCTACGTCGCACCATGGAATTCCCAGGTGCTCTCTGATAACGAGTGAAATACCTGCTTTAAATACCATTCCTCAGCTTGCCCTTGGAGGGGACATGTCAAATAGTCCTACTTTTTGCTTATCGCACTACTTGTATCATTCTGCTTCGACGCACCTTTTTGAATAAACAATTCATAGCACTAGACTATTACCGCATTCTATATTCTTTTATATATATATGTTCATTCATGACATTCAGCACCCATACACTCTGGTACGGCCAATACGCCAGGGGCTTAAGCGTACCTGTCGGTGTCAAAACCGGTGGATCTCGGGTAGGTGGTCCCGAACTGTGCGTCTAGGCGGATGGTAACAGGAGGCAGGGGACACGAAGTTTTACCCAGGTTCGGGCCCTCTTGATGGAGGTAAAACCCTACGTCATGCTTGATTAATATTAATGATATGGGTAGTACAAGAGTGGATCTACCACGAGATCAGAGAGGCTAAACCCTAGAAGCTAGCCTATGGTATGATTGTATGTTATTGTTGTGTCCGACGGACTAAAACCCTCCCATTTATATAGACATCGGAGAGGGTTAGGGTTACACAAGGTCGGTTACAAAGGAGGAGATATCCTTATCCGTACTGCCTAGCTTGCCTTCCACGCCAAGGAGAGTCCCATCCGGACACGAGACGAAGTCTTCAATCTTGTATCTTCATAGTCTAACAGTCCGGCAAAAGGATATAGTCCGGCTGTCCGGAGACCCCCTAATCCAGGACTCCCTCAGTAGCCCCTGAACCAGGCTTCAATGATGATGAGTCCGGTGTGCAGTATTGTCTTCGGCATTGCAAGGCGGGTTCCTCCTCCGAATACACAACGGAAGAATTTGAATACAAGGATAGTGTCCGACCCTGCAAAATAAGTTTCCACATACCACCGTAGAGAGAATAATATTTCCACAAATCTAATCTGCTGACACGTTTTGGCAACATGACATTATGCCATGGCCCGGTAATTATTCAAACCGTTTCCTTTAACTAGCCCCGCACATAACGCGAGGCAGTTTTTTGACACGTCTTGTCAAAGCAGAGATTGTGTTCCCCGTATCACAGGATTCTCATCAATACGGGCGTGGGTAACCCAACCGCGCCATTGATTACGTCGCTTGGGGGATAAGCGAGTTTTACCAGGCTAGTGGGGGCGCATAGTTTCGGCCGCCCATATAAAGGGACAAGGATTCACCTTTTCATCCATGCCTTCTTCCTCCTTTGCTCATCCACTTTCGCACACTCGAGCTGTAGCGCCCAAGTCCGCATTTCCCACCTCGACCTTCTCCAATCATGTACGGAGCGGGAGGTAGGTGGATGGTCTCCTCCGTCATGGAGGGACACATCAAGAAGCTGAGGAGAGCCGAATACTTGCCTGACGACATCGCACACCGGCTCCCCGATGAGGGGCAGCTCATCCCCACCCCCAGGCCCCATGAGAGGGTAGTGTTCCTTACCCATTTCCTCCGCGGACTGGGATTCCCTCTCCACCCATTCGTCCGGGGGCTCATGTTCTACTATGGCCTGGATTTCCACGATCTGGCCATGAACTTCATCCTCAACATCTCGGCGTTTATCATCGTGTGCCAGGCTTTCCTCTGCATCAAGCCCCACTTCAACTTTTGGCTGAAGACCTTCAATGTCAAGCCGAAGGTAGTGGGCAGCCGCCAGGCGGAGTGCGGAGGCGCCATGGTGGGCAAGATGCCCAACGTTACATGGCTCAAGGGCTCCTTTGTGGAGACCATAAAGGGGTGGCAATCGGGGTGGTTCTACATCACCGAGCCGCGTGACCCTGCATGGCAGCGGCCCTCGAGTTCCGATCTGGCATCCCCATGCGGCTCACCTCCCGGAAAGAGAAGGGCCTGTCCTGGGGTAGTTCAGGAGAGCTGACCGGACTCCAAACATGTATTCAAAACATGGTGAACAAGAAGCTCAAACTCGTCAACGTAGTCCAGATCATGCTCATCCGCCGGATCCTCCCGTGTCAACAATGGTCCGTCAACTTGTGGGAGTTCGACCCGGCCCAGCACCAAACTCTAAACAGGCTCTTCGATACAACACACGAGGATGCCAGGAAGGTGCTATTCAAGGGCGCCGAGGTTCCTCCTCCTACTACCGAGGATCGCGGATTCCGCGCGAAGCGCCAAGCCAGTGTGGTAAGCTATTTTACATCTTACAGGATACTTGTTTTTCATAGTTTGACTCTATGCGGGATCTAAGCTCCCGTTCCTTTGACAGGGCTGACAGGAAATGGACGGACAGATCGACTGTCCGGCTCCCTTGCCCGAAGGCCCAGCAAATGCTCTCCTGACGGAGATGCTGACTCCGGCTCCTTACAAGGTGCCAAAGAAGACCAGGAAGGCCAAGGGAACCCGAAAGAGTTCCCGACGCCAGGTGTTATCTATTATGAGTGTGGTGGTCCAGAAGGTTCAGTCCGCCAAGAGCGGATTGACTGAAGCCTGTGCCAACCTTCTAACAGGCTTTGAGGTAGGTGCTTTGAAATATAGGAAAAATATTACCGCACAGACAGTAGCCCCTGATGCTATGTTCGGTGTTCGAGAAGAAAAGCCGAATAGAGGATCAAATAATACCGCAGGAGTCTAACTTAAGTATGTCTATATGCGTATGCAGGCTTTGCTGCTGGCCTCAGCCGCACTGACTGCGGTGATCGCCGCACTGAAGCAGGACCTCGAGGGGTCCAAGAAAGAGCTCGGCCTTGCCAAGAGGCAGCTCGAGGAGAACAAGGGTAAGTAATACTTTGTCTATAGATATGTATATATAAAAGAAGACGCGATTGCAAAATGACAGGATCATCTTATATTTGCCAGGGGCCACGACCGAGGTGGCGTCCCTGAAGCAAGCGCTATCCGGGGCCGAAGACAAAGCGGCCAAGGAGCGCACCGAGCGGGAAAGGCAAGAGGCGCAGGTGGGCGAGGTGCAGCAAGAGCTCCAAGCTCTCGTGTCGAAGCATGAGGCGTTGGAGCGTAACTCGAAGACGCGAGAGTCCGAGGTTACTGCGGCCCTCGAGAGCGCAAAGAGTGCCAAGGCCGAAGCCCAAAAGGCCCTTACAGGAGATTGACGCGATGAAGAAAATAGCGGCGGGTAAGGCATTCTATATGCAAAGCAAGTATGTGAAAGTAAGTTACCTATTACTTACCTGAATCCAGAGCTCTCTAGGAGCATTCACAGATTTGCCCCACAGTGTGTCGGATGCCACATAGTTTTACCAGGCCGAGGAGGGAAGCTCAAAGGAGAAGCTGTTCTGGTCTCAGTATACTGGGACCGAACACCCGGTGCCTATGAGCGACCAGCTGAAGCAGCTGGTCGAGCTACACAAGGCAGCCGAACAGGCCATGAAGGGCTTTATAGTCCGGCTGTGGCCTGGCGACGCCCTTCTGTAACGCCCCGAGACCGATGTGCCAGGTGTCGTCCAGTTTTTTGCTGTTGTTGCGTTGTCATTGCTTGCGTGTCATGCATCTCATATCATGTCATCATGTGCATTTCATTTGCATACATGTTCGTCTCATGCATTCGAGCCTTTTTCCCGTTGTCCGTTTTGCATTCCGGCGCTCCTATATCCTCCGGTGTCCTTTTCTACCTTTCTTTCGTGTGTGGGGGTTAAACATTTCCGAATTGGACCGAGACTTGCCAAGAGGCCTTCGTTTACTACCGGTAGACCGCCTGTCAAGTTTCGTACCATTTGGACTTCGTTTTATGCTCCAACGGTTAACCGAGGGACCGAAAAGGCCTCGTGTGTGTTGCAGCCCAACACCCTCCCATTTTGGCCCAAAACCCACCAAAACCCTCTCCATCAGCTCGACCGTTCGTTCACGATCGCGTGGCCGAAAACCGCACCTCATTTGGACTCTCCTAGCTCCCTCTACCTATAAATAAGTGATCCCCTCCGAAATTTGCGGTCTAACCCTAGCCTTCCCCTACCTCGCGTCACCGGACAAAAATCCCCACCGCCGGACATGTCCGCCTTTCACCTCGCTCTAGCCAGTGGCATCGTGCCACGTCACCCCACCGCCGCCGCCAACCAACCGGACGCCGCCACCTCACCTCCCGCCGCCCTTTCTCTCTCCTCTCGCGTGGCCGGGCCCGTGGAGCCCGCGACCGGCCCGCTCGAGCCGCCCCGGGCCAGATCCGTTCGCCGCCCGCGCCTGGAAGTCCCGCCGCCCGGCTCCTCGCCCGCGGCCGTCACCTTCGTCGGACCTCGTCGCCGGCCATCGCCGGACCTCCGTGCCGCCGTATGCTGCCCCGGCCTACGACCCTTCTCCGGCCTACCAGCTCCGGCCGGGAGCTCCCTCGCCGCCGCCTCCACGGCGCCCCGCGCCACCCGCAGCCTGCGGCCACGCCGGAGGACCTTCTCGCCGGAGTCGACCTCCGGCCATCGCCGGCGACGCCGCCCCGCCATTCCAGCGCGCCTTCTCGTCGCCCCGTCATCGGATCCGGCCGGTTGGATGAGATCCACCGGTCCGGTGAACCAAACATGCCCCCGCGATCTGGATCCATGCCGACCCGCTTCTCTCTGTCCCGCGTTGACTTTTCGCGGAGGTATAAATTCCACTAAGTCCCCGAAATTCCCAGATTCATATGGCCATGTTCATCGTGCCGTAACTTTGCATCCGTAGCCCCGATTCATGCGTGTAGCATATCAAAATGTTCGTCTCAGAGAGTATATCATTTCATCTCATTGCATCATTTTCATTTGAGTTCATCTTGATGCCCGAAATGCTGTTGGAAGAGTGCTATTTGAGATAATTGTCAGATCTGCTGCTCCAATTAGTTATTTGTCATTTTTGCCATGATTATTATGTGCATGATATGCTCATGAGCTCTACATATGTTTTGTTATATGCTTTGCCATCTTTCCAGAGGTGCAACCCATGTATTTTTGTGATGTGTGTGGTGACTAGCACAAGCTTGCAAAGTAGTGCATTCGTTAATGCTGATTTCAGGGACTTAGCAATTCCACTAAGTCCTTGATCTGTTTATTTCTTTATGCCATATGTTCATGTTGTTTCCTAGTGATCCGTGCCTCTTTTGAGGATGATCAGTAAGGATGTTTTGTTAACCTTGTAGTGCTCTATCCATCCATGTCTTTGTTTGCCTTTATGGAGCACCCTAGCTTGAGTCAATCGAGCTCTACTTTTGTTATTTCATGAATCCTGGCAGATTGTCTACTTGTTAGCGATTTTGCCGAGGATGTTGTTATTGATCCGTGCATGCTATGCTATTGTTCTTGCCATGTCTAGCTTGTATAATTTGTATTATTTATGGGTGCATGCTTAGTTTGTCGTGCCTTACTCTGTAGTGAGTGCATCGAGCTCGTAAACATGCCTACGTGCTATCATATTTGCATGTTCCAGTTTTTCTCCAAGTCGGTAACCTGATTATGTTTTTGGCATGTTCACATGCTTGCAATTGTATTTTCTGATCCCTTTTGGCTCAAGGTCACTAAGGGACTTTTGTTAAGCTCTTTGCGTAGCTCCATTCCATGCCTTTCTTTGCCATGTTAAGTTCCTGTAGCATATAGTTGTCTTGCTCCAAAGTGTGCTACCTGATCTGAAATTCCAGGCTTGTGTTAATTTCACCAAGTCTGAAACCTAGTTACCAATTGCACTTTTGCCATGCTTGTTTGAACCTGTTAGTGGATGAATTGGCTGTAGCTCAGTGTTCATCTTTTGTTAAGCATCATGAATGGATCCCTGCCATGTATTTTGTTGCCATGATTGAGTGCTGTAGCATGTCCATCTTGTTGCATTTAGATGGCTACTTGCTGTATATCGCAGACCGGTGCCATATTTGAATTGCTTGCCATTTCCAAACCGTGACTCCGATTCTGGCGTTCTTTATGTCGTTTTCAAGCGATTTCACCTCGCCTTTCCAGTGGCACACTTGGATTTTCCAAGTTGAGGCCAGGTTCAATCATTCCTTGTCAAATCATGCATATGCATCGCATACCGCATCCCGCATATCATATCATGTTCATGTGTTGGTTGTTTACTATGTTGTGTGCTTCTTTCCGGTGTTTGCTTCTTCGGGTTGATTCCAGTAACGTTGTGTTTGTGAGGACCCGTTCGTCTACGTTCGTTTGTCTTCTTCATGGACTTGTTCTTCTTCCTTGCAGGATTTTAGGCAAGATGATCATACCCTCGAAATCACTTCTATCTTTGCTTGCTAGTTGCTCGCTCTTTTGCTATGCCTATGCCGCGATACCTACCACTTGCTTATCATGCCTCCCATATTGTTGAACCAAGCCTCTAACCCACCTTGTCCTAGCAAACCGTTGTTTGGCTATGTTACCACGTTGCTCAGCCCCTCTTATAGCGTTGTTAGTTGCAGGTGAAGATTGAAGTATGTTCCTTGTTGGAACATGGAGTTGTTGTTCCTTGTTGGAACATGTTTACTTGTTGGGATATCACTATATATCTTATTTAATTAATGCATCTATATACTTGGTAAAGGGTGGAAGGCTCGGCCTTATGCCTGGTGTTTTGTTCCACTCTTGCCGCCCTAGTTTCTGTCATATCGGTGTTATGTTCCCGGATTTTGCGTTCCTTACGCGGTTGGGTAATAATGAGAACCCCTTGACAGTTCGCCTTGAGTAAAACTCTTCCAGCAATGTCCAACATTGGTTTTACCATTCGCCAGCTAGCCTTTTCTTTTCTCTTGGGGGTCGCGCGCCCAAGGGTCATCTTTATTTTAACCCCCCGGGCTAGTGCTCCTCTGAGTGTTGGTCCAAACTGAGCTGCCTGCGGGGCCACCTCGGGGCAACTTGAGGTTTGGTTTTACTCGTAGCTAGTCTCATCTGAGTGTGCCCTGAGAGCGAGATATGTGCAGCTCCTATCGGGATTTGTCGGCACATTCGGGCGGTGTTGCTGGTTTAGTTTTACCTTGTCGAAATGTCTTGTAACTGGGATTCCGAGTCTGACCGGGTCTTCCCGCTAGAAGGAATATCCTTCGTTCATCGTGAGAGCTTGTCATGGGCTAAGTTGGGACACCCCTACAGGGATTTGAACTTTCGAAAGTCATGCCCGCGGTTATGGGTAGATGGGAATTTGTTAATGTCCGGTTGTAGAAAACCTGAAGTTGACCTTAATTAAAATACATCAACCGCGTGTGTAACCATGATGGTCTCTTTCCGGCGGAGTCCGGGAAGTGAACACTGTGTTGGAGTTATGCTTGATGTAGGTTGTTCTAGGATCACTTCTTGATCATAGTTTCTCGACCGTGCTTTGCCTTCTCTTCTCACTCTCTTTTGCGCATGTTAGCCACCATATATGCTAGCCACTTGCTGCAGCTCCATCTCATACCTTTACCTTACCCATAAGCTTAAATAGTCTTGATCGCGAGGGTGCGAGATTGCTGAGTCCCCGTGACTCACGGATACTTCCAAAACCAGCTTGCAGGTGCCGTTGAACCGTGCAGGTGACGCAACCAAGCTCAAGGAGGAGCTCGATGAAGATCTTGTCCTTTGTGTTGTTTCGTTCTAGTTGATCAGTAGTGGAGCCCAGTTGGGGTTGATCGGGGACCTTGTCGCATTTGGGGTTCTTCTTTTATTTTGGTTCCATAGTTGGACCTTGATTGTATTTGGATGTTGGAATGCTTTATTCATGTAATTGTGTGAAGTGGCGATTGTAAGCCAACTATGTATCTCTTTTCCCTTATGTATTACATGGGTTGTGTGAAGATTACCTCACTTGCGACATTGCCTTCAATGCGGTTATGCCTCTAAGTCGTGCTTCGACACGTGGGAGATATAGCCGCATCGAGGGTGTTACACCTTCCGAACAACTACTTCACCCTGGTGAGGCAGCTAGTGGATGCGTGCCCACGGCTGGAAGTCGTCAAGCGGTCTGTCTGTATTGAAGGTGCACGCCGAGCTTTCGCCCGTGTGAAGGTGCAATGGGCCAAGCTAGACGGCGTGAAGCTGATCAAGGAAGGACCGCCGCAGGGCAAGGAGCATCGCACCCCCGAAATTTATTATGAGGGTGTCCTGAAGGGTGCCCATCTTGTAGCGGACGAATGTTCAAAGGATGTAATATTTGAGTAAACTTGTTCGTGTGATCCTGTATGATGAATACTTGTTTCATATAAGCTATGCAATGCTTGTTTGAATTTAAAATATTACCTTCTGTTTGGCTATTTATCCAATCTGAGAGATGGCTAGTCCTCGGCTTCTGCCCCCATGCCGCGGGTGCTGGGGTGTTCGGGATAAACCTGAGCACTCTTGTTCCCATGTTTGGGTCCTTCGAGGGAGGTGCTCAGCACAGCGAACAAGGCAACCGGACTAATAATGCTTTATCACTCTCACTTAGCCATAGAATTCTATAATTTTAAATTTCGGCGAAGCCCCTGGTATTCGGAAGGCCGAATTCGGGGCACGATACACGCCTTTAAGCTGGACAGGACCGGCTCCTCGCTCTAAGCGGCATAAGTCTTTAGGGACTCGAAACCTCGTCGAACAGCGACCAGTCTCTTGCCTTATCATGACAGTCAGTTTTAGCTTTCTCTACTGAGGTGCTTAGCCCAGCAGAACCGGGGCACAATCGCAGTAGTTCTCCTAGCACTACCTTAGCCGATAGAGCGGAACGTAAGGTACCAAAACATAGGAGCTGGGCAAACCCAACATTTGACCAAAGACATTATTCAGAGCTGATGCATATAATGGTATAAGTTCGGGGTGCCGCACTTGTGAAAGTGTTCGGACTTCTCACACCGCATTGTGGGGTACTTAAGCCCCTGGTGTATTGGCCGTACCAAAGTGTACGGTTGCAAGGCGTCATTAAGGAACACATATATAAAAAAGAAGAATGCAATAATAGTCTTAATGTTATGCATTGTTTATTCAAATACACGCGTTAAAGCAGAATGATACAGATAGTGCGATAAGAAAAAAGTAGGACTATGTCCCTTCCAAGGGCAAGTTGAGGAATAGTATTAAAGCAAATATTTCACTCGTTATCGTAATCCACCTGGGAGTTCCGTGGTGTGACGTAGCTTTTTGCCTCCTTGGTTGCTACATCATGTGTTCGACAATCATGGTGCCGGACAGGGTTTCTAGAGATTAAAGTCCCGAAAGAGAAAAATAACAAAGCGGGAAGCCCCCAGTGCGGTTTAAGCCGCGTATCAGGGTGTGCCGTAGTTGTGCCCCCTCCCCGCCTATGCCCATGGTATTTTTAATGGGTAATTATGTACGCGTGGCAAGAATTTTGCTGTTTGGTTGGGACTGGGGTGGGGGCCGCATTGCTACGCGAGCTCAGATCGTGCCAGATGGTCTAGTTGCCGATTACTCGGAGCGCCCTTGAAGGTGTCCGGGCTTGAAACGCCGAACTGGTGGATTGCCTTGAGAGGCTGCTTTGCGCTTCTGCTGCGAGGGCTGTAGTCTGCTCCTCCGTTCGGAGAGAGCGCTCTGTGTTTCCATTAACTGTAATAACCCCACGAGGTCCTGGCATCTTGAGCTTGAGGTATGCATAATGTGGTACCGCATTGAATCTTGCAAATGCGGTTCGCCCGAGCAGTGCATGATAACCACTGCGGAACAGGACTATATCGAAGATTAATTCTTCGCTTCGGAAGTTATCTGGGGATCCAAAGACCACTTCCAGTGTAATTGAGCCTGTTGAATGGGCCTCTACACCTGGAATAACGCCTTTAAAGGTCGTTTTTGTGGGTTTGATCCTTGAGGGGTCTATACCCATTTTGTGCACTGTGTCCTGATAAAGCAGGTTCAGACTGCTGCCGCCATCCATAAGGACTCGAGTGAGGTGAAATCCGTCAATGATTGGGTCTAAGACCAGTGCGGCAAATCCGCCGTGACGGATACTAGTGGGGTGGTCCCTGCGATCGAAGGTGATCGGGTAGGAGGACCATGGGTTGAACTTTGGGGCGACTTGCTCCAATGCATATACGTCCCTGAGCGCACGCTTCCGCTCCCTCTTGGGGATGTGGGTTGCGTATATCATGTTCATCGTCCGCACTTGTGGGGGGAACCTCTTCTGTCCTCCGGTGTTCGGCTGCCGGGGCTCCTCTTCATCATCGCTGTGTGACCCCTTATCTTTATCTTCGGCAATTAACTTGCCGGCCTGCTTGAACACCCAGCATTCCCTGTTGGTGTGGTTGGCTGGCTTGTCAGGGGTACCGTGTATTTGACATGAGCGATCGAGTATGCGGTCCAAACTGGACGGGCCTGGAGTGCTTTTTTCAAATGGCTTCTTCCGCTGACCGGGTTTAGAGCCTTTGAATCCGGCATTGACTGCCATATCCTTAGTATTATTGCTGTTAATGCAGCGCTTATGTTTGTTGCGATGTGACCTGCTATTGCCGTCCTTGGTATCCGAAGTACCATGGTTTTCTGATATGTTGTTACTGCGAGCCAGCCAGCTGTCTTCTCCCGCATAAAGCGGGTCATGAGTGTTGTGAGGGCTGCCATAGATTCCAGCTTTTCCTATCCAAGGTGCCGGGCAAGCCACTCGTCGCGGATGTTATGCTTGAAGGCTGCTAGGGCCTCTGCATCCGGACAGTCAATGATTTGATTTTTCTTTGTTAGGAACAATGTCCAGAATTGCCTGGCCGATTCTTCTGGCTGCTGAATTATGTGGCTCAAGTCATCGGTGTCTGGTGGTCGCACATAAGTTCCCTGAAAGTTGTCGAGGAATGCGGCTTCCAGATCTTCCCAACAGCTAATGGACTCTGCTGGCAAGCTGTTAAGCCAATGCCGCACTGGTCCTTTGAGCTTTAGTGGGAGGTATTTGATGGCGTGTAAGTCATCACCGTGGGCCATGTGGATGTGGAGGAGGGAATCCTCGATCCATACCGCAGGATCTGTTGTGTCGTCGTATGATTCAATATTTACGGGTTTGAAACCCTCTGGGATTTGATGATCCATTACTTCGTCTATGAAGCATAGGGGGTGTGCGTCGCCTCTGTATTGGGCTATATCGCGACGCAACTCGAATGGGTCTTGCCCGCTGTGTTCGGCCCGGCCGGATTTACTTTTACTATATCTGTCGTGACGTTTATCGTCTTGCATAGTTGCGCGCCCACGTGATCCATAGATTGATCTTGCATGTTTTGCTTTGTCCTCCAATACGTCTTGCAGGTCTGGCATATTTCCCCATGCCTTTTTATTTGAATGGCGTCGGGGTGCAGGCTAAGTTTTTTGGCTGGAATGCCTCTCTATTGCGGCCACGAGGTGGCCGATCAGCCGCGTCATACGCTTCTTCCTCTAGTCGGGGTAGCAACCTGCATTTTGGGTAACTCTTGGAGGGGCGCTCGGGTTTATATTCCTCGGCCGCGAGGACTTCAGTCCATCTGTCAGCTAGCAGATCTTGATCAGCTTGAAGCTGCTGCTGCTTTTTCTTAAGGCTATTTGCCGTGGCTATAAACCGGCGCTTGAAGCGCTCTTGTTCGACGAGATCCTTTGGCACGACGAATCCGTCATCGCCGAGGCTTGCCTCGTCTTCGGAGGGGGGCATGTAATTATCATCCTCCGCTTCTCCGTCTGCTGCTCTCTCAGGAGGGCTGGCTCCTCCATCCTCCTGCTCTAAATCTTGCTGGAGGGGATTGTTGTTATCTTCGGCACTATCCGAAGTGTTATTATCTCCTGTGCCGGTATCACCACTTTTGCTTTGGCGGGACTTAGAGCGGCGTTGCTGACGTCGGCGCTTAGGTTGCTTATTGGAGGGGTCATCCTCCGCTGTCTCGTCGCCATTGCCTTCTTTGGGTGTGTCCACCATGTATATATCGTATGATGAGGTGGCTGTCTAGTGCCCTATGGGCAGTGGTTCATCTTCGTCTCCCGCATCGTCATCCATACTGTCGATGTCTTCGAGGTCAAAGTCGAGCATGTCGGTTAAGTTATCGACAGTGGCTACTAAGTGGGTGGTGGGTGGGCCATGAATTTCTTCGTTGTCCGCATCCCAATCCTGCATGCATAGTTCGTCCAGGATCCTCCTGACAAGGAGAAAGACCTTAATGATTTCAGTATGTCGCCGAAGGGTGAGTGCTGAAAGATATCCGTGGAGGTAAACTCCATGATCTGAGCCCAATAGGATTCGCCAGGAACGGGCGCAGGCGGTTCGGAGTCCATGGCCGAAGAGAGATCTAATAGTTTGTCAACACGGCTCTCGTGCAGAGTAAGGTCGATGTTCGGCTCGATCGCTGATGAGGGTAAGGCCTCCGTGGTGGGGTCCATCCACCCATCCATGGACGGCGCAACTAGCTCTGAATTGAGGGTCGGAGCGACTGCCAGTGCGATCTCCTGAACACTGTCGGATGGTAGAGCTAAATCGTACTCATCATGACCGCGTGACGCACAAGGAAGAGGCTCGAATCCGTCGAAGATCAAGTCTCCGCGGATATTGGCCATGTAGTTTAAGCTTCCAAACCTGACCTGATGGCCAGGGGCGTAGCTTTCAATCTTCTCCAGATGGCCAAGCGAATTGGCCTGCAGTGCAAAGCCGCCAAATACAAAAATCTGTCCGGGGAGAAAATTCTCACCCTGGACTGCATAGCTAACGATGATAGAAGGAGCCATCAAGCCTAACGGCGACGACACAGAGGAACTCTCAATGAAAGCACCAATGTCGGTGTCAAAACCGGCGGATCTCGGGTAGGGGGTCCCGAACTGTGCGTCTAGGTGGATGGTAACAGGAGGCAGGGGACACGAAGTTTTACCCAGGTTCGGGCCCTCTTGATGGAGGTAAAACCCTATGTCCTGCTTGATTAATATTGATGATATGGGTAGTACAAGAGTGGATCTACCACAAGATCAGAGAGGCTAAACCCTAGAAGCTAGCCTATGGTATGATTGTATGTTATTGTTGTGTCGTACAGACTAAAACCCTCCGGTTTATATAGACACCGGAGAGGGTTATGGTTACACAAGGTCGGTTACAAAGGAGGAGATATCCTTATCCGTACTGCCTAGCTTGCCTTCCACGCCAAGGAGAGTCCCATCCGGACACGAGACGAAGTCTTCAATCTTGTATCTTCATAGTCTAACACTCCGGCCAAAGGATATAGTCCGGCTGTCTGGAGACCCCCTAATCCAGGACTCCCTCAGTACCCCATAATACGGCGTGAGAAGTCCGAACACTTTTGACAGTGCGGCACCCCGAACTTATAGCATTATATGCATCAGCTCCGAATCATGTCTTGGGTCAATAGTTGGGTTTGCCCGGCTCCCATGTTTTGGTACCTTACGTTCCGCTATATCGGCTAAGGTAGCACTGGGAGAACTACTGCGATTGTGCCCTGGTTCATCTGGGCAAGCACCTCAGTAGAGAAAGCTAAAACTGACTGTCATGATAAGGCGAGAGCTGGTCGCTGTTCGAGAGGTCTCGAGTCCCTAAAGACTTATGCCGCTTAGGGCGAGGAGTCGGCTTTGTCCGGCTTAGGCGTGTATAGCGCCCCGAATTCGGCCTTCCGAATACTAGGGGCTTCGCCAAAATTTAAAATTGTAGACTTCTATGGCTAAGTGAGAGTGATAAATCATTATAGTCCGATTGCCTTGTTCGTTGCGCTGAGCACCTCCCTCGAAGGACCCAACAATGGGAAAAAGAGTGCTCAAATTTATCCCGAACACCCCAGCACTCGTGGCATGGGGGCAGAAGCCGACGACTGGCCATCTCTCAGATTTGATAAACAGCCGCACAGAAGGTAATATTTTAAATTCAAACAAGCGTTGCATAGCGCACATGAACAAGTTTTCATAATACAAGATCACACGAGCAAGTTCATTCAATAATTACATCCTTCGCACACTCGTCCGCCACAAGACGGGCACCCTTTAGGACACCCTCATAATACATTTCAGGGTGGCGATGATCCTTGCCCTGTGACGGCCCCTCCTTCACCAACTTCTCGGCATCCATCTTGGCCCAGTGCACCTTCGCACGGGCAAAAGCTCGGCGTGCACCTTCGATGCAGACGGACCGCTTTATGACTTCCAGCCGTGGGCAGGCATCGACAGGCCGCCTCACCAGGCCAAAGTCGCTGTTGGGAAGGGAGTCGTCAGGCCACATCCGGACTATAAGGCCCCTCATGGCCTGTTCAGCCTCCTTGTGCAGCTCGACCAGTTGCTTCAGCTGGTCTCTCACAAGCATTGGGTGTTCGGTCCCAGTATACTGAGACCAGAACAACTTCTCCGTCGAGCTTCCCTCCTCGGCCTGGTAGTACTTTGTGGCATCTGACACGCTGCGGGGCAAATCTGCGAATGCTCCTAGAGAGCTCGGGACTCGGGTAAGTAACAAGTAATTTACTTTCACATGCTTGCTTTGCATAATGAATGCCTTACCTGCCGCTATCTTCCTCATCACCTCAATTTCCTGGAGGGCCTTTTGGGCTTTAGCCTTGGCATGCTTTGTGCTCTCGAGGGCCGCGGCAAGCTCGGACTCTCGCATGTTCGAGTCAAGCTCCAAAGTCTCCTACTTCTTCACGAGAGCCTGGAGCTCTTGCTGCACCTCGCCCATCCGTGCCTCCCGTTTCTTGCGCTCGGTGTGCTCCTTGGCCGCTTTGTTTTCGGCCTAGGACAACGCTTACTTCAGGGTCGCCACTTCGGTCATGGCCCCTGGCACATCCATGATGATCCTATCATTTTTCAACCACATCCTTTTTTATATATAGACAAGGTATTACTTACCTTTGTTCTCCTCGAGCTTCCTCTTGGCAAGGCCGAGCTCTTTCTCGGACTGCTCGAGGTTCTGCTTCAGTGCGGCGACCTCCGCAGTCAGTGCGGCAGACGTCAGCAGCGAAGCCTGCATACGCATACAGACATACTTATATTAGACTCCTGTAGATATTATTTGATCCTCCATTAGGCTTTTCTTTGTGAACACCAACCAGAGCATCAGGGGCTATGCGGTAATATTTTCCTATATTTTAAATACTTACCTCAAAGCCTGTTAGAAGGCTGGCACAGGCTTTAGTCAGTCCGCTCTTGGCGGACTGAACCTTCTTGATCACCGCACTCATAATAGTGCGGTGCTCTTCGTCAATGGAAGCGTCGCGAAGTGCTCCCAGCAGGTTGTTCGGTGCCTCTGGATGGACAGAGGTCACCGGCACGGGTGGCTTGCCCCTCTTAGAAGGGGGCCGCCTGGCGGAGTCTGGAACCACTGGAGGTTCCGGCGCGGTGTTCGGCTAAGGGCCGAACTTGGAGCCCTTGGGAGCCTTGCTCCCTTTGCGGCTGGAGTCCGGAAGGTCACCTTGAGGCACCTCCAGGACTATCTCCCCCCGGCTCGGTGCCCCTTGAGACAATACCTCGACATTGTCCGTAGGGCAAGGAGAGGAGGCGGTTGGAAGTGACTCACTACTCATATCCAACGAGTCCAAGGAACCGCCCGACGAGGATACGTCGATACGGGCTCGGGGCGGACTGCATGATCATATTTGGCGTTAGGAAAAGTAGTGCAATAAAAGTATGCTATGAGTTACTCTGGTATCCAAATACTTACGACTTCGCTGTCGGCGGCGGTGGTGGAACAGTCCGGAAGGAGAGTCCTTCCCTTCTTGGACCCTTCGGCCTCCCCGGTTGGGGCGGCCTTCCTTTTCTTGCCTCCCCCGGCTGGAGGGGGAGAATCTTCATCTTCCTCCTCCTCGTTTTCATGGGAGGAGTGCGTCTCGGAGTTATCAGACGATGAGTCTGATACCACCTGGCGTCGGGAACTCTTTCGGGTTCCCGTGGCCTTCTTCTTGATCTTCTTCTCCGGCACCTCATAAGGAGCCGGGGTCCGCATCTCCGTCAGGAGAGCGTCTGCAGGGTTTTCGGGCAGAGGGGCCGGGCTATCAATCTGCTACGATGTCTCCACCCAGTCCTGTCAAAGGCATGGGAGCTCAGATCCCACACATGGTTAAACTATGGAAAATAAATACCCTACGAGATGTACAGAACTTACCGGATTCGCAGGGCGCGTCGTGCTTATCCCGCGGTCCTCGGTAAGGGGAGGGGGGACCTCGGCGCCCTTGAACAACACCTTCCAGATGTCCTTATGCGTCGTGTCGAAGAACTCGCATAGAGTCTGGTTCTGGGCCGGGTCGAACTCCCATAAGTTGAAAGCCCGTTGTTGACACGGGAGGATCCGGCGGAAGAGCATGACCTGGACTATGTTGACAAGCTTGAGTTTCTTGCCTATCATGTTCCGGATACACTTCTGGAGTCCGTCCAGCTCCACCGATGAGCCCCAGGACAGGCCGTTCTCCTTCCAAGAAGTAAGCCGAGTGGGGATTCCGGATCGAAACTCGGGGGCTGCCACCCAGTTGGTGTCGCGCGGCTCGGTGATATAGAACCACCCCGATTTCCACCCCTTTATGGTCTCCATGTAGGAGCCCTCGAGCCATGTAACATTGGGCATTTTGCCCACCATGGCTCCGCCGCATTCCGCTTGTTGGCCGCCTACTACCTTCAGTTTGACATTGAAGGTCTTCAGCCACAGGCCGAAGTGGGGCCGGACGCGGAGGAAAGCCTCGCACACGACGAGGAACGCCAAGATGTTGAGCATGAAATTCTGGGCCAGATCATGGAAGTCCAACCCATAATAGAACATAAGGCCACGGATGAATGGATGGAGGGGAAACCCCAGTCCACGGTCGAAGTGGGTGAGGAAAACCACCCTTTCGTAAGGTTCCGGGGCAGCCGGTGCGCGATATCCGCGGCTAAGTATCTGGCCCCGTGTGGCTTTTTGATGTCTCCCTCCGTGACGGAGGAGACCATCCACTTGCCTCCCGCTCCGGACATGTTTGCAGAGAGTTCAGGAGAAGGATGTGGACTTGGGCGCTGGAGCTCGAGTGCACGAGAATGGATGAGCAAGGAGGAAGAAGGCGTGGGAAGAAAAAGGTGAACCCTTATCCCTTTATAAGGGCGGACGAAAACTATGCGCCCCCACTAGCCTGGTAAAACTCGCTTATCCCCCAAGCGCCATAATTGATGGCGCGGTTGGGTTACCCACGTCCGTATTAATGGAAATCTCGTAATAAGGGGACACGATCTCTGCTTCGACAAGACGTGCCAAGGAAACCGCCTCGCGAAACACGCTGAGTTTGGTAGTGAAAGACGATTCAAATGGTGACCTGGCTGTGGTGTGATGTCGCACTGCGAAACGCATCGGCAGATTAGATTTGTGGAAATATTATTCTCTCTACGGTTGTATGTGGAACTTGTTTTGCAGAGCCGGACACGATCCTCGTGTTCAAAATCTTCTATGAAGTATTCGGAGGGGGAACCCGCCTTTCAATGCTGAAGACAATCTGCGCGCCGGACTCATCGTCATTGAAGCCTGGTTCAGGGGCTACCGACGGAGTCCTGGATTAGGGGGTATCCGGACAGCCGGATTATATCCTTTGGCCGGACTGTTGGACTATGAAGATACAAGATTGAAAACTTCCTCCCGTGTCCGGATGGGACTGTCCTAGGCGTGGAAGGCAAGCTTGGTAATATGGATATGTAGATCTCCTTCCTTGTAACCGACTTTGTGTAACCCTAGCCCCCTTCGGTGTCTATAGAAACCGGAGGGTTTAGTCTGTAGGACCAAGAACAACAATCATACCATAGGCTAGCTTCTAGGGTTTAGACTCTTCGATCTCGTGGTAGATCAACTCTTGTACTACTCATATTATCAAGAACAATCAAGCAGGATATAGGGTATTACCTCCATCAAGAGGGCCTGAACCTGGGTAAAACATCGTGTCCCCTGTCTCCTATTACCATCCGCCTAGACGCACAGTTCGGGACCCCCTACCCAAGATCCGCCGGTTTTGACACCAACAAGCACCAACAACATAATCACTAGCATCACACATAATATCAAAGGGTAAATTCCAATCATGTGGCTGAACAATATGAGCATAAATCAAGGCTTTTGTAAGTATTTCAAATGCTTCTACACAATCATCATCAAATACAAAAGGAAAATTTTGTAGGAGATTAGTGAGAGGCCTAGAAATTTTAGAGAAGTCCTGAATAAACCTCCTATAGAAACCAGCATGACCAAGGAAACTTCTTATACCTTTGATATCTTTAGGACACGACATCTTTTCAACATCATCTACTTTAGCTTTATCAACTTCAATACCTCTTTCAGAAATTTTATGCCCCAAGACAATACCTTCATTAACCATAAAGTGGCACTTCTCCCAATTAAAGACAAGATTAGTGTCTTCACATCTCTGCAAAACTCGATAAAGGTTGCTTAAGCAATTACCAAAATAAGTTATGTAAACGGAGAATCATCCATGAAAACATCAACAATCTTTTCACAAAAATCAGAGAATACACTGGTACAAAGAGGTGCTATACACATGGGTTTTAACCCCTTTCCATGACGACATTTGGAACCATCGCCAAGTGAGTGTGGGTGATAGGGGGGTCCCTCCCACATGACCCAGAAACCGTCAGGGATAGGCCCTCCTGGAACAAAGGCTGGGGCAAAATGAGCTCGTGTGCGATTGGGCGAGCCATTGAAACCCAATCATTTCCTTTCGTATGTACATCCCACACGGTGAATCCCTGAAAAAATTTTCCGTTCGTATGTATATCACACACAATCAATCCAAGGAATACATTTCCGTTCTTGTGTACATCCCACACAGTCAATCCAGGGAAAACGTTTCCGTTCGTATGTACATCCCACACTGTCAATCCAGGGAAAACATTTCCGTTCTAAATACATCCCACATAGTCAATCCAGGGAAAACGTTTCCGTTAGTATGTACATCCCACACAGGTTTATGTATAGGCTCGTGTGTGATAGGTGTAACTATCACACACGCTTTGCCTTTGTTAACTGTTTGCTTTCATCAACTACATCAACACGATTTGATGAAGAAAACTGTGTGGCTTTGGGCTATCCATCACAAGCGCTTTTATTGCTAGAACCATTTGTAAAGTTCCATGACACATTTAGCAGGTTTATTAGTTTACAATTAATAATTCCAGTATTACAAAAATTCACATTTCGTATCAAACAGTTGTTTGCCAATTTCATATCAGGCACATAAATATATTTTAACATCATAGTACAATAGCTACCTGAAAACAGCAGAGTACAACATATAGCTAGTTCAACATCATATGAACAATATATTCATTTCCCTAATCGAGATCATCCAGGCTCATCTTATCCACCTCTGCTTTCAGTTCAGTAAGAACCTGTTTTGTACTGGCCAACTGGGAAAGTGCCTCCTCCTTAGCCAACACCATCTTAGGAAAGTCTGATTTAGAAAATCCGAGCTCATTCTCCAGCTTCCTCTTTTTATCCCGCATCTTCAAATATTCTTCAGTGTTGACAACACTTTCTCTAAGCCTACCTATGTTCCCTTCCTCATACATGCACTACTACAGGATGCTGCTAACGCGACACTACAATCAGAGACCGTTCGACGAAACTATGTTCGATGTAGTAATCGCAAACGATGGTGTAAAAAAGCCATCAAAAAAGGTGCAAAACATTTGCGATGGCAGAGCCATCAAACACGATTCAGATTTTAGTTGTGTGTGCGATGCAGGGCATACGGTTCAGCTCAATTAACTGTTCGTGATGAGGAGGAACAAAAGAAACGAGCAGCCAGATGAAGGTGTGTGCGATATAAAACATACGGTCCACCCGTATGAACTGTTCATGATTAGGAAATAGAAAAGAAATAGTCAGCCACATCAAGGTGTGTGCGATATACGGCATGCGGTTCACTCGGATGAACTGTTGGCGTTGAGACAAGAGAACAGAAATGGTTGAATATAGCAAGATGTTTGTGATACGCGGCAAACAGATCTGTAATCAAAAATGTGTGCGAAGACTGATAATAACACAAACAGTTGCTACTAATAAGATGTGTGTGTTGTGCGATGGGATTGCATACAAAACAACAACATATATACACACACACACACACACATACACACACACACTTATAAGGACATGGTTGCATAACCAAATTAAACATCTCCTTACATATGTGGCTACTACAACCATGGCATTTGCACACACCAATGTAAACTATTACATGCATAATTACATAGGTGGCTACTACACACATGACATTTCCACACACCAATAAAGTAAAATATATATTACATGCATGATTAACTAGCATAAACGATCATCTGATCATCATCTACTTCTTGTGATGCTTGCTCTGCTTGTGGCTCGATCCATGCTCGTCGATTTGGGTAACGAGGCACTTCCTTGGTGTACACGCTCTTGGTCGCGAACCTGAGGTGAGGTTCATCCAGTTGCCGCATCCAGGCCCTGTGCCAGGTGCTACCTCTTGCAAACTGCGTTGATTTTCCCTTGAAGAGGCAAGGCTGATGCAGCAAAGTAGCGTAAGTATTTCCCTCGGTTTTTGAGAACCAAGGTATCAATCCAGTAGGAGACTACACACAAGTCACCTCATACCTACACAAACAAATAAGAACCTCGCAACCAACGCGGCAAAGGGGTTGTCAATCCCTTCACGGTCACTTATGAGAGTGAGATGTGATAGAGATAATAAGACAAATATTTTTGGTATTTTTATTATATAGATTGGAAAATAAAGATTGCAAAATAAAATAGCTTGGAAACTTATATGATGGAAAATAGACCCGGGGGCCATAGGTTTCACTAGTGGTTTCTCTCAAGATAGCATAAGTTTTACGGTGGGTAAACAAATTACTGTCGAGCAATTGATAGAAAAGTGCATAATTATGAGAATATCTAGGCATGATCATGTATATAGGCATCACGTCCGCGATAAGTAGACCGAAATGATTCTGCATCTACTACTATTACTCCACACATCGACCGCTATCCAAGATGCATCTAGAGTAATAAGTTCATAAGAATAGAGTAACGCATTAGGCAAGATGACATGATGTAGAGGGATAAACTCAAGCAATATGATATAAACCCCATGTTTTTATCCTCGATGGCAAAAATACAATAGGTGCCTTGCTGCCCCTGCTGTCACTGGGAAAGGACACCGCAAGATTGAACCCAAAGCTAAGCACTTCTCTAATTGCAAGAAAGATCAATCTAGTAGGCCAAACCAAACTGATAATTTGAAGAGACTTGTAAAGATAACAAATCATACATAAAAGATTTCAGAGAAGAATCAAATATTGTTCATAGATAATCTTGATCATAAACCCACAATTCATCGGATCTCGACAAACACACCGCAAAAATAATTACATGAATAGATCTCTAAGAAGATCGAAGAGAACTTTGTATTGAGATCCAAAGAGAGAGAAGAATCCATCTAGCTAATAACTATGGACCCGAAGGTCTATAGTAAACTACTCACACATCATCAGAGAGGCTATGGTGTTGATTTAGAAGCCCTCTGTGATTGATTCCCCCTCCGGCGGAGCTCCGAAAAAGGCCCCAAGATGGGATCTCTTGGGTACAAAAGGTTGCGGCGGTGGAAATAGGGTTTCATGGTGCTCCTGGATGTTTTTGGGGTATATGGATATATATAGGAGGAAGAAGTAGGTCGGTGGAGCTGCGAGGGGTCCAGGAGGGTGGGGGCGCGCCCATGGGGGTAGGCGTGCCTCCCTGCCTCGTGGCCTCCTCACTCCTTTCTTGACGTCTACTCCAAGTCCCCTGGATCACGTTTGTTCCAAAACTAACTCTGCCGAAGGTTTCATTCCGTTTGGATTCCATTTGATATTCCTTATCTGCGAAACACTGAAATAGGCAAAAAAAACAACAATTTGCACTGGGCCTTGGGTTAGTAGGTTATTCCCAAAAATAATATAAATGTCTATAATAAATCCCATTAAACATACAAAACAGATAATATAATAGCATGGAACAATCAAAAATTATAGATACGTTGGAGACGTATCAAGCATCCCCAAGCTTAATTCCTGCTCGTCCTTGAGTAGGTAAATGATAAAAACAGAATTTTTGATGTGGAATGCTACCTAGCATAATTCTCATTGTAATTTTCATTATTGTGGCATGAATATTCAGATTCGAAAGATTTAAGACAAAATTTTAATATTAACATAAAAATAATAATACTTCAAGCATACTAACTAAGCAATCATGTCTTCTCAAAATAACATGGCCAAAGAAAGTTCATCCCTACAAAATCATATAGTTTGGTCATGCTCCATTTTCGTCACAGAAGAATGCTCTCATCATGCACAAACCCGGTGACAAGCCAAGCAATTGTTTCATACTTTAGTAATCTCAAACTTTTTTCAATTTTCACGCAATACATGAGTGTGACCATGGATATAGCACTATGGGTGGAATAGAATATAATGATAGGGGTTATGTGGAGAAGACAAAAAAGGAGAAAGTCTCACATCGACGGGCTAATCAACGGGCTAGGGAGATGCCCATCAATTGATGTCAATGCAAGGAGGAGGGATTGCCATGCAACGGATGCACTAAACCTATAAATATATGAAACCTCTACAAAAGAAACTAAGTGGGTATGCATCCAACTTGCTTGCTCACGAAGACCTAGGGCATTTGAGGAAACCCATTGTTGGAATATACAAGCCAAGTTCTATAATAAAAAATTCCCACTAGTATATGAAAGTGACAAAACAGGAGACTCTCTATCATAAAGATCATGGTGCTACTTTGAAGCACAAGTGTGGAAAAAAGGATAGTAGCATTGTCCCTTTTTATTTCTTTTTTGGGCCTTCGCTTTTTTGGCCTTCCTCCTTTTTTTATTTGGGACAATGCTCTATTAATGATGATCATCACACTTCTATTTATTTACAACTCAATGATTACAACTCGATACTAGAACAAAATATGACTCTATATGAATGCCTCCGGCGGTGTACCGGGAAGGGCAATGAATCAAGAGTGACATGTATGATAATTATCCATGGATGGCTTTGCCACAAATACTATGTCAACTACAGGATCATGCAAGGCAATATGACAATGATGAAGCATGTCATAAATGAAATGGTGGAATGTTGCATGCCAATATATCTCGGAATGTCTATGGAAATGCCATAATAGGTAGGTATGGTGGCTGTTTTGAGGAAGATATAAGGAGGTTTATGTGTGATAGAGCGTATCATATTATGGGGTTTGGATGCACCGGCGAAGTTTGCACCAACTCTCAAGGTGAGAATGGGCAATGCATGGTACCGCAGAGGCTAGCAATGATGGAAAGGTGAGAGTGCGTATAATCCATGGACTCAACATTAGTCATAAAGAAATCACATACTTATTGCAAAAATCTACAAGTCATCAAAAACAAAGAATTATGCGCATGCTCCTAGGGGGGATAGATTGGTAGGAAAAGACCATCGCTCATTCCCGACCGCCACTCATAAGGAAGATAATCAAAGAAGAAGGTGAACCCTTATCCCTTTATAAGGGCGGACGAAAACTATGCGCCCCCACCAGCCTGGTAAAACTCGCTTATCCCCCAAGCGCCATAATTGATGGCGCGGTTGGGTTACCCACGTCCGTATTAATGGAAATCTCGTAATAAGGGGACACGATCTCTGCTTCGACAAGACGTGCCAAGGAAACCGCCTCGCGAAACACGCTGAGTTTGGTAGTGAAAGACGATTCGAATGGTGACCTGGCTGTGGTGTGATGTTGCACTGCGAAACGCATCGGCAGATTAGATTTGTGGAAATATTATTCTCTCTACGGTTTTATGTGGAACTTGTTTTGCAGAGCCAGACACCATCCTCGTGTTCAAAATCTTCTATGAAGTATTCGGAGGGGGAACCCGCCTTTCAATGCCGAAGACAATCTGCGCGCCGGACTCATCGTCATTGAAGCCTGGCTCAGGGGCTACCGAGGGAGTCCTGGATTAGGGGGTATCCGGACAGCCGGATTATATCCTTTGGCCGGACTGTTGGACTATGAAGATACAAGATTGAAAACTTCCTCCCATGTTCGGATGGGACTGTCCTAGGTGTGGAAGGCAAGCTTGGTAATACTGATATGTAGATCTCCTTCCTTGTAACCGACTCTGTGTAACCCTAGCCCCCTTCGGTGTCTATAGAAACCGGAGGGTTTAGTCTGTAGGACCAAGAACAACAATCATACCATAGGCTAGCTTCTAGGGTTTAGCCTCTTCGATCTCGTGGTAGATCAACTCTTGTACTACTCATATTATCAAGAACAATCAAGCAGGACATAGGGTATTACCTCCATCAAGAGGGCCTGAACCTGGGTAAAACATCGTGTCCCCTGTCTCCTGTTACCATCCACCTAGACGCACAGTTCGGGACACCCTACCCGAGATCCGCCGGTTTTGACACCGACAAGCACCAACAGCATAATCACTAGCATCACACATAATATCAAAGGGTAAATTCCAATCATGTGGCTGAACAATATGAGCATAAATCAAGGCTTTCGTAAGTATTTCAAATGCTTCTACACAATCATCATCAAAGACAAAAGGAAAATTTTGTAGGAGATTAGTGAGAGGCCTAGAAATTTTAGAGAAGTCTTTAATAAACCTCCTATAGAAACCAGCATGACCAAGGAAACTTCTTATACCTTTGATATCTTTAGGACACGACATCTTTTCAACATCATCTACTTTAGCTTTATCAACTTCAATACCTCTTTCAGAAATTTTATGCCCCAAGACAATACCTTCATTAACCATAAAGTGGCACTTCTCCCAATTAAAGACAAGATTAGTGTCTTCACATCTCTGCAAAACTCGATCAAGGTTGCTTAAGCAATTACCAAAATAAGTTATGTAAACGGAGAATCATCCATGAAAACCTCAACAATCTTTTCACAAAAATCAGAGAATACACTGGTACAAAGAGGTGCTATACACATGGGTTTTAACCCCTTTCCATGACGGCATTTGGAACCGTCGCCAAGTGAGTGTGGGTGATAGGGGGGTCCTTCCCACATGACCCAGAAACCGTCAGGGATAGGCCCTCCTGGAACAAAGGCTGGGGCAAAATGAGCTCGTGTGTGATTGGGCGAGCCATTGAAACCCAATCATTTCCTTTCGTATGTACATCCCACATGGTGAATCCCCGAATTTTTTTTCCGTTCGTATGTATATCACACACAATCAATCCAAGGAATACATTTCCGTTCTTATGTACATCCCACACAGTCAATCCAGGGAAAACGTTTCCGTTTGTATGTACATCCCACACTGTCAATCCAGGGAAAACATTTCCGTTCTAAATACATCCCACATAGTCAATCCAGGGAAAACGTTTCCGTTAGTATGTACATCCCACACAGGTTTATGTATAGGCTCGTGTGTGATAGGTGTAACTATCACACACGCTTTGCCTTTGTTAACTGTTTGCTTTCATCAACTACATCAACACGATTTGATGAAGAAAACTGTGTTGCTTTCGGCTATCCATCACAAGCGCTTTTATTGCTAGAACCATTTGCAAAGTTCCATGACACATTTAGCTGGTTTATTAGTTTACAATTAATAATTCCAGTATTACAAAAATTCACATTTCGTATCAAACAGTTGTCTGCCAATTTCATATCAGGCACATAAATATATTTTAACATCATAGTACAATAGCTACCTGAAAACAGCAGCGTACAACATATAGCTAGTTCAACATCATAAGAACAATACTTACATTTCCCTAATCGAGATCATCCAGGCTCATCTTATCCACCTCTGCTTTCAGTTCAATAAGAACCTGTTTTGTACTGGCCAACTGGGAAAGTGCCTCCTCCTTAGCCAACACCATCTTAGGAAAGTCTGATTTAGAAAATCCGAGCTCATTCTCCAGCTTCCTCTTTTTATCCCGCATCTTCAAATATTCTTTAGTGTTGATAACACTTTCTCTAAGCCTACCTATGTTCCCTTCCTCATACATGCACTACTACAGGATGCTGCTAACGCGTCACTACAATCAGAGACCGTTCGACGAAACTATGTTCGATGCAGTAATCGCAAACGATGGTGTAAAAAAGCCATCAAAAAAGGTGCAAAGCATTTGCGATGGCGGAGCCATCAAACACGATTCAGATTTTAGTTGTGTGTGCGATGCAGGGCATACGGTTCAGCTCAATTAACTGTTCGCGATGAGGAGGAACAAAAGAAACGAGCAGCCAGATGAAGGTGTGTGCGATATAAAACATACGGTTCACTCGGATGAACTGTTCATGATTAGGCAATAGAAAAGAAATAGTCAGCCACATCAAGGTGTGTGCGATATACGGCATGCGGTTCACTTGGATGAACTGTTTGCGTTGAGACAAGAGAACAGAAATGGTTGAATATAACAAGATGTTTGTGATACGCGGCAAACAGATTTGTAGTCAGAAATGTGTGCGAAGACTGATAATAACACAAACAGTTGCTACTAATAAGACGTGTGTGTTGTGCGATGGGATTGCATACAAAACAAAAACATATATATGCACACACACACACACACATACACACACACACACTTATAAGGACATGGTTGCATAACCAAATTAAACATCTACTTACATAGGTGGCTACTACAACCATGGCATTTGCACACACCAATGTAAACTATTACATGCATAATTACATAGGTGGCTACTACACACATGACATTTCCACACACCAATAAAGTAAACTATATATTACATGCATGATTAACTAGCATAAATGATCATCTGATCATCATCTACTTCTTGTGATGCTTGCTCTGCTTGTGGCTCGATCCATGCTCGTCGATTTGGGTAACGAGGCACTTCCTTGGTGTACACGCTCTTGGTCGCGAACCTAAGGTGAGGTTCATCCAGTTGCCGCATCCAGGCCTTGTGCCAGGTGCTACCTCTTGCAAACTGCATTGATTTTCCCTTGAAGAGGCAAGGCTGATGCAGCAAAGTAGCGTAAGTATTTCCCTCGGTTTTTGAGAACCAAGGTATCAATCCAGTAAGAGACTACACGCAAGTCACCTCATACCTACACAAACAAATAAGAACCTCACAACCAACGCGGTAAAGGGGTTGTCAATCCCTTCACGGTCACTTACGAGAGTGAGATGTGATAGAGATAATAAGACAAATATTTTTGGTATTTTTATTATATAGATTGGAAAATAAAGATTGCAAAAATAAAATAGCTTGGAAACTTATATGATGGAAAATAGACTCGGGGGCCATAGGTTTCACTAGTGGTTTCTCTCAAGATAGCATAAGTTTTACGGTGGGTAAACAAATTACTGTCGAGCAATTGATAGAAAAGTGCATAATTATGAGAATATCTAGGCATGATCATGTATATAGGCATCACGTCTGCGACAAGTAGACCGAAATGATTCTGCATCTACTACTATTACTCCACACATCGACTGCTATCCAACATGCATCTAGAGTAATAAGTTCATAAGAATAGAGTAACGCATTAGGCAAGATGACATGATGTAGAGGGATAAACTCAAGCAATATGATATAAACCCCATGTTTTTATCCTCGATGGCAAAAATACAATAGGTGCCTTGCTGCCCCTGCTGTCACTGGGAAAGGACACCGCAAGATTGAACCCAAAGCTAAGCACTTCTCTAATTGCAAGAAAGATCAATCTAGTAGGCCAAACCAAACTGATAATTCGAAGAGACTTGTAAAGATAACAAATCATACATAAAAGATTTCAGAGAAGAATCAAATATTGTTCATAGATAATCTTGATCATAAACCCACCATTCATCGGATCTCGACAAACACACCGCAAAAATAATTACATGAATAGATCTCTAAGAAGATCGAGGAGAACTTTGTATTGAGATCCAAAGAGAGAGAAGAATCCATCTAGCTAATAACTATGGACCCGAAGGTCTATAGTAAACTACTCACACATCATCAGAGAGGCTACGATGTTGATTTAGAAGCCCTCTGTGATTGATTCCCCCTCCGACGGAGCTCCGAAAAAGGCCCCAAGATGGGATCTCTTGGGTACAAAAGGTTGCGGCGGTGGAAATAGGGTTTCATGGTGCTCCTGGATGTTTTTGGGGTATATGGATATATATAGGAGGAAGAAGTAGGTCGGTGGAGCTGCGAGGGGTCCAGGAGGGTGGGGGCGCGCCCATGGGGGTAGGCGCGCCTCCCTGCCTCGTGGCCTCCTCGCTCCTTTCTTGACGTCTACTCCAAGTCCCTGGATCACGTTTGTTCCAAAACTAACTCTGCCGAAGGTTTCATTCCGTTTGGATTCCGTTTGATATTCCTTATCTGCGAAACACTGAAATAGGCAAAAAAAACAACAATTTGCACTGGGCCTTGGGTTAGTAGGTTATTCCCAAAAATAATATAAAAGTCTATAATAAAGCCCATTAAACATACAAAACAGATAATATAATAGCATGGAACAATCAAAAATTATAGATACGTTGGAGACGTATCAAGCATCCCCAAGCTTAATTCCTGCTCGTCCTTGAGTAGGTAAATGATAAAAACAGAATTTTTGATGTGGAATGCTACCTAGCATAATTCTCAATGTAATTTTCATTATTGTGGCATGAATATTCAGATCCGAAAGATTTAAGACAAAATTTTAAGGGACAACTGCATTTTTACCCCTAGTTGGTTCCTACCCACGGGTTTTGCCCTTACTTTTCAAGCTCGCTCAGTTTTGCCCTTACTTTTTCCGTCGTGGTTCCTAGAATGCCCTTTGACTGTTTGACCAAAATTTTGAAAATTCATTAATAATTCATACGAACTCAGAAAAATGCAAATAAGATATCAAAATGTTCAGATAAACATTACCTTTATGTGCATATCATTTGTATTCAGGAAAAAAGCACCCTTTAAACTTCCTGAGGTAATTAATGTTATTAACATTATTAAAAATAAAAAGATATAAAAAAATTTCATGAATAAAAATTACATGCAAATGTAGGTGATATTTTCTAAACATCCTCATATCTTATTTGCATTTTTCTGAGTTTGTATCATCTTGTTATGAATGTTCATACGACTTTGACCATTATTTGGAAACTTCATAACAAATTGATACGAACTCAGAAAAATGCAAATAAGATATGGGGATGTTCAGAAAACATCACCTACATTTGCATGTAATTTTTATTCATGAAAAAAATATTGTTTATACCTTTTTATTTTTAATAATGTTAATAACATTAATTACCTCAGGTAGTTCTAAGGGTGCTTTTGTCCTGAGTGCAAATGATATGCACATAAAGGTAATGTTTATCTGAACATTTTGATATCTTATTTGCATTTTTCTGAGTTCATATGTATTAGTTATGAATTTTCAAAGTTTTGGTCAAACGGTCAAATGGCAGTCGAGGGACCTCGACGCAAAAAGTAAGGGCAAAACTGAGCAAGCTTGAAAAGTAAGGGCAAAACCCGTGGGTAGGAACCAACTAGGGACAAAAATGCAATTGTCCCAAATTTTAATATTAACATAAAAATAATAATACTTCAAGCATACTAACTAAGCAATCATGTCTTCTCAAAATAACATGGCCAAAGAAAGTTCATCCCTACAAAATCATATAGTTTGGTCATGCTCCATTTTTGTCACAGAAGAATGCTCTCATCATGCACAAACCCGATGACAAGCCAAGCAATTGTTTCATACTTTAGTAATCTCAAACTTTTTTCAATTTTCATGCAATACATGAGTGTGACCATGGATATAGCACTATGGGTGGAATAGAATATAATGATAGGGGTTATGTGGAGAAGACAAAAAAGGAGAAAGTCTCACATCGGCGGGCTAGTCAACGGGCTAGGGAGATGCCCATCAATTGATGTCAATGCAAGGAGGAGGGATTGCCATGCAACGGATGCACTAAACCTATAAATATATGAAAGCTCAACAAAAGAAACTAAGTGGGTGTGCATCCAACTTGCTTGCTCACGAAGACCTAGGGCATTTGAGGAAACCCATTGTTGGAATATACAAGCCAAGTTCTATAATAAAAAATTCCCACTAGTATATGAAAGTGACAAAACAGGAGACTCTCTATCATAAAGATCATGGTGCTACTTTGAAGCACAAGTGTGGAAAAAAGGATAGTAGCATTGTCCCTTTTTATTTCTTTTTTGGGCCTTCGCTTTTTTGGCCTTCCTCCTTTTTTTATTTGGGACAATGCTCTATTAATGATGATCATCACACTTCTATTTATTTACAACTCAATGATTACAACTCGATACTAGAACAAAATATGACTCTATATGAATGCCTCCGGCGGTGTACCGGGAAGGGCAATGAATCAAGAGTGACATGTATGATAATTATCCATGGTGGCTTTGCCACAAATACTATGTCAACTACAGGATCATGCAAGGCAATATGACAATGATGAAGCATGTCATAAATGAAACGGTGGAAAGTTGCATGCCTATATATCTCAGAATGTCTATGGAAATGCCATAATAGGTAGGTATGGTGGCTGTTTTGAGGAAGATATAAGGAGGTTTATGTGTGATAGAGCGTATCATATTATGGGGTTTGGATGCACCGGCGAAGTTTGCACCAACTCTCAAGGTGAGAAAGGGCAATGCATGGTACCGCAGAGGCTAGCAATGATGGAAAGGTGAGAGTGCGTATAATCCATGGACTCAACATTAGTCATAAAGAAATCACATACTTATTGCAAAAATCTACAAGTCATCAAAAACAAAGCATTACGCGCATGCTCCTAGGGGGGGGGTAGATTGGTAGGAAAAGACCATCGCTCGTCCCCGACCGCCACTCATAAGGAAGACAATCAAAGAAAAAGGTGAACCCTTATCCCTTTATAAGAGCGGACGAAAACTATGCGCCCCCACCAGCCTGGTAAAACTCGCTTATCCCCCAAGCGCCATAATTGATGGCGCGGTTGGGTTACCCACGTTCGTATTAATGGAAATCTCGTAATAAGGGGACACGATCTCTGCTTCGACAAGACGTGCCAAGGAAACCGCCTCGCGAAACACGCCGAGTTTGGTAGTGAAAGACGATTCGAATGGTGACCTGGCTGTGGTGTGATGTCGCATGCGAAACGCATCGGCAGATTAGATTTGTGGAAATATTATTCTCTCTACGGTTGTATGTGGAACTTGTTTTGTAGAGCCGGACACGATCCTCGTGTTCAAAATCTTGTATGAAGTATTCGGAGGGGGAACCCGCCTTTCAATGTCGAAGACAATCTGCGCGCCGGACTCATCGTCATTGAAGCCTGGTTCAGGGGCTACCGAGGGAGTCCTGGATTAGGGGGTATCCGGACAGCCGGATTATATCCTTTGGCCGGACTGTTGGACTATGAAGATACAAGATTGAAAACTTCCTCCCGTGTCCGGATGGGACTGTCCTAGGCGTGGAAGGCAAGCTTGGTAATACGGATATGTAGATCTCCTTCCTTGTAACCGACTCTGTGTAACCCTAGCCCCCTTCGGTGTCTATAGAAACCTGAGGGTTTAGTCTGTAGGACCAAGAACAACAATCATACCATAGGCTAGCTTCTAGGCTTTAGCCTCTTCGATCTCGTGGTAGATCAACTCTTGTACTACTCATATTATCAAGAACAATCAAGCAGGACATAGGGTATTACCTCCATCAAGAGGGCCTGAACCTGGGTAAAACGTCGTGTCCCTGTCTCCTATTACCATCCGCCTAGACGCACAGTTCGGGACCCCCTACCCGAGATCCGCCGGTTTTGACACCGACAAGCACCAACAGCATAATCACTAGCATCACACATAATATCAAAGGGTAAATTCCAATCATGTGGCTGAACAATATGAGCATAAATCAAGGCTTTCGTAAGTATTTCAAATGCTTCTACACAATCATCATCAAAGACAAAAGGAAAATTTTGTAGGAGATTAGTGAGAGGCCTAGAAATTTTAGAGAAGTCTTTAATAAACCTCCTATAGAAACCAGCATGACCAAGGAAACTTCTTATACCTTTGATATCTTTAGGACACGACATCTTTTCAACATCATCTACTTTAGCTTTATCAACTTCAATACCTCTTTCAGAAATTTTATGCCCCAAGACAATACCTTCATTAACCATAAAGTGGCACTTCTCCCAATTAAAGACAAGATTAGTGTCTTCACATCTCTGCAAAACTCGATCAAGGTTGCTTAAGCAATTACCAAAATAAGTTATGTAAATGGAGAATCATCCATGAAAACCTCAACAATCTTTTCACAAAAATCAGAGAATACACTGGTACAAAGAGGTGCTATACACATGGGTTTTAACCCCTTTCCATGACGGCATTTGGAACCGTCGCCAAGTGAGTGTGGGTGATAGGGGGGTCCTTCCCACATGACCCAGAAACCGTCAGGGATAGGCCCTCCTGGAACAAAGGCTGGGGCAAAATGAGCTCGTGTGTGATTGGGCGAGCCATTGAAACCCAATCATTTCCTTTCGTATGTACATCCCACACGGTGAATCCCCGAAATTTTTTTCCGTTCGTATGTATATCACACACAATCAATCCAAGGAATACATTTCCGTTCTTATGTACATCCCACACAGTCAATCCAGGGAAAACGTTTCCGTTTGTATGTACATCCCACACTGTCAATCCAGGGAAAACATTTCCGTTCTAAATACATCCCACATAGTCAATCCAGGGAAAACGTTTCCGTTAGTATGTACATCCCACACAGGTTTATGTATAGGCTCGTGTGTGATAGGTGTAACTATCACACACGCTTTGCCTTTGTTAACTGTTTGCTTTCATCAACTACATCAACACGATTTGATGAAGAAAACTGTGTTGCTTTGGGCTATCCATCACAAGCGCTTTTATTGCTAGAACCATTTGCAAAGTTCCATGACACATTTAGCTGGTTTATTAGTTTACAATTAATAATTCCAGTATTACAAAAATTCACATTTCGTATCAAACAGTTGTCTGCCAATTTCATATCAGGCACATAAATATATTTTAACATCATAGTACAATAGCTACCTGAAAACAGCAATGTACAACATATAGCTAGTTTAACATCATAAGAACAATATATTCATTTCCCTAATCGAGATCATCCAGGCTCATCTTATCCACCTCAGCTTTCAGTTCAATAAGAACCTGTTTTGTACTAGCCAATTGGGAAAGTGCCTCCTCCTTAGCCAACACCATCTTAGGAAAGTCTGATTTAGAAAATCCGAGCTCATTCTCCAGCTTCCTCTTTTTATCCCGCATCTTCAAATATTCTTTAGTGTTGATAACACTTTCTCTAAGCCTACCTATGTTCCCTTCCTCATACATGCACTACTACAGGATGCTGCTAACGCGACACTACAATCAGAGACCGTTCGACGAAACTATGTTCGATGCAGTAATCGCAAACGATGGTGTAAAAAAGCCATCAAAAAAGGTGCAAAGCATTTGCGATGGCGGAGCCATCAAACACGATTCAGATTTTAGTTGTGTGTGCGATGCAGGGCATACGGTTCAGCTCAATTAACTGTTCGCGATGAGGAGGAACAAAAGAAACGAGCAGCCAGATGAAGGTGTGTGCGATATAAAACATACGGTTCACTCGGATGAACTGTTCATGATTAGGCAATAGAAAAGAAATAGTCAGCCACATCAAGGTGTGTGCGATATACGGCATGCGGTTCACTCGGATGAACTGTTTGCGTTGAGACAAGAGAACAGAAATGGTTGAATATAACAAGATGTTTGTGATACGCGGCAAACAGATCTGTAGTCAGAAATGTGTGCGAAGACTGATAATAACACAAACAGTTGCTACTAATAAGACGTGTGTGTTGTGCGATGGGATTGCATACAAAACAACAACATATATATGCACACACACACACATACACACACACACTTATAAGGACATGGTTGCATAACCAAATTAAACATCTACTTACATAGGTGGCTACTACAACCATGGCATTTGCACACACCAATGTAAACTATTACATGCATAATTACATAGGTGGCTACTACACATATGACATTTCCACACACCAATAAAATAAACTATATATTACATGCATGATTAACTAGCATAAACGATTATCTGATCATCATCTACTTCTTTTGATGCTTGCTCTGCTTGTGGCTCGATCCATGCTCGTCGATTTGGGTAACGAGGCACTTCCTTGGTGTACACGCTCTTGGTCACGAACCTGAGGTGAGGTTCATCCAGTTGCCGCATCCAGGCCCTGTGCCAGGTGCTACCTCTTGCAAACTGCGTTGATTTTCCCTTGAAGACGCAAGGCTGATGCAGCAAAGTAGCATAAGTATTTCCCTCAGTTTTTGAGAACCAAGGTATCAATCCAGTAGGAGACTACACGCAAGTCACCTCATACCTACACAAACAAATAAGAACCTCGCAACCAACGCGGTAAGGGGGTTGTCAATCCCTTCACGGTCACTTACGAGAGTGAGATGTGATAGAGATAATAAGACAAATATTTTTGGTATTTTTATTATATAGATTGGAAAATAAAGATTGCAAAATAAAATAGCTTGGAAACTTATATGATGGAAAATACCAAACATGCATCTAGAGTAATAAGTTCATAAGAATAGAGTAACGCATTAGGCAAGATGACATGATGTAGAGGGATAAACTCAAGCAATATGATATAAACCTCATGTTTTTATCCTCGATGGCAAAAATACAATAGGTGCCTTGCTGCCCCTGCTGTCACTGGGAAAGGACACCGCAAGATTGAACCCAAAGCTAAGCACTTCTCTAATTGCAAGAAAGATCAATCTAGTAGGCCAAACCAAACTGATAATTCGAAGAGACTTGTAAAGATAACAAATCATACATAAAAGATTTCAGAGAAGAATCAAATATTGTTCATAGATAATCTTGATCATAAACTCACAATTCATCAGATCTCGACAAACACACCGCAAAAATAATTACATGAATAGATCTCTAAGAAGATCGAGGAGAACTTTGTATTGAGATCCAAAGAGAGAGAAGAGTCCATCTAGCTAATAACTATGGACCCGAAGGTCTATAGTAAACTACTCACACATCATCAGAGAGGCTATGGTGTTGATTTAGAAGCCCTCTGTGATTGATTCCCCCTCCGGCGGAGCTCCGAAAAAGGCCCCAAGATGGGATCTCTTGGGTACAAAAGGTTGCGGCGGTGGAAATAGGGTTTCATGGTGCTCCTGGATGTTTTTGGGGTATATGGATATATATAGGAGGAAGAAGTAGGTCTGTGGAGCTGCGAGGGGTCCAGGAGGGTGGGGGCGCGCCCATGGGGGTAGGCACGCCTCCCTGCCTCGTGGCCTCCTCGCTCCTTTCTTGACGTCTACTCCAAGTCCCCTGGATCATGTTTGTTCCAAAACTAACTTTGCCGAAGGTTTCATTCCGTTTGGATTCCGTTTGATATTCCTTATCTGCGAAACACTGAAATAGGCAAAAAAACAATAATTTGCACTGGGCCTTGGGTTAGTAGGTTATTCCCAAAAATAATATAAAAGTCTATAATAAAGCCCATTAAACATACAAAACAGATAATATAATAGCATGGAACAATCAAAAATTATAGATACGTTGGAGACGTATCAAGCATCCCCAAGCTTAATTCCTGCTCGTCCTTGAGTAGGTAAATGATAAAAACAGAATTTTTGATGTGGAATGCTACCTAGCATAATTCTCAATGTAATTTTCATTATTGTGGCATGAATATTCAGATCCGAAAGATTTAAGACAAAATTTTAATATTGACATAAAAATAATAATACTTCAAGCATACTAACTAAGCAATCATGTCTTCTCAAAATAACATGGCCAAAGAAAGTTCATCCCTACAAAATCATATAGTTTGGTCATGCTCCATTTTCGTCACAGAAGAATGCTCTCATCATGCACAAACCCGATGACAAGCCAAGCAATTGTTTTATACTTTAGTAATCTCAAACTTTTTTCAATTTTCACGCAATACATGAGTGTGACCATGGATATAGCACTATGGGTGGAATAGAATATAATGATAGGGGTTATGTGGAGAAGACAAAAAAGGAGAAAGTCTCACATCGGCGGGCTAATCAACGGGCTAGGGAGATGCCCATCAATTGATGTCAATGCAAGGAGGAGGGATTTCCATGCAACGGATGCACTAAACCTATAAATATATGAAAGCTCAACAAAAGAAACTAAGTGGGTGTGCATCCAACTTGCTTGCTCATGAAGACCTAGGGCATTTGAGGAAACCCATTGTTGGAATATACAAGCCAAGTTCTATAATAAAAAATTCCCACTAGTATATGAAAGTGACAAAACAGGAGACTCTCTATCATAAAGATCATGGTGCTACTTTGAAGCACAAGTGTGGAAAAAAGGATAGTAGCATTGTCCCTTTTTATTTCTTTTTTGGGCCTTCGCTTTTTTGGCCTTCCTCCTTTTTTTATTTGGGACAATGCTCTATTAATGATGATCATCACACTTCTATTTATTTACAACTCAATGATTACAACTCAATACTAGAACAAAATATGACTCTATATGAATGCCTCCGGCGGTGTACCGGGAAGGGCAATGAATCAAGAGTGACATGTATGATAATTATCCATGGTGGCTTTGCCACAAATACTATGTCAACTACAGGATCATGCAAGGCAATATGACAATGATGAAGCATGTCATAAATGAAACGGTGGAAAGTTGCATGCCAATATATCTTGGAATGTCTATTGAAATGCCATAATAGGTAGGTATGGTGGCTGTTTTGAGGAAGATATAAGGAGGTTTATGTGTGATAGAGCGTATCATATTATGGGGTTTGGATGCACCGGAGAAGTTTGCACCAACTCTCAAGGTGAGAAAGGGCAATGCATGGTACCGCAGAGGCTAGCAATGATGGAAAGGTGAGAGTGCGTATAATCCATGGACTCAACATTAGTCATAAAGAAATCACATACTTATTGCAAAAATCTACAAGTCATCAAAAACAAAGCATTACGCGCATGCTCCTAGGGGGGATAGATTGGTAGGAAAAGACCATCGCTCGTCCCCGACCGCCACTCATAAGGAAGACAATCAAAGAACACCTCATATTTCAAATTTGTTACGCAACGGTGACCATACGTGCAATCTTCAACAGTGACCAACGGTGACTACGGGACTTGCAATCTTCAACACAAGTATTCCTCAAATTCACAACTACTCAACTAGCACAACTCTAATATCACCATCTTTATATCTCAAAACAATTATCAAGTATCAAATTCTCATAGTATTCAATGCACCTTTGTATGAAAGTTTTTATTATACCAATCTTGGATGCCTATCATATTAGGACCAATTTTATAGCCAAAGAAAATTACCATGCTGTTCTAAGGGACTCTCAAAATAATATAAGTGAAGCATGAGAGATCAATAATTTCTATAAAATAAAACCACCACCGTGCTCTAAAATATATAAGTGAAGCACTAGAGCAAAATTATCTAGCTCAAAAGATATAAGTGAAGCACATAGATTATTCTAATAAATTCCGATTCATGTGTGTCTCTCCAAAAAGGTGTGTACATAAAGGATGATTGTGGTAAACTTAAAAACAAATACTCAAATCATACAAGACGCTCCAAGCAAAACACATTCATGTGGTGAATAAAAATATAGCCTGAAGTAAAGTTACTGAGGGACGAAGACGAAAGAGGGGATGCCTTCCGGGGCATCCCCAAGCTTAGGATTTTGGTTGTCCTTGAATTTTACCTTTTTGTGCCTTGGGCATTCCCAAGCTTAGGCTCTTGCCACTCCTTATTCCACAATCCATCAAATCTTTACCCAAAACTTGAAAACTTCACAACACAAAACTCAATAGAAAATCTCATGAGCTCCGTTAGTATAAGAAAACAAACCACCACTTAAGGTACTGTAATGAACTCATTATTTATTTATATTGGTGTTAAAACTACTGTATTCCAACTTCTATATGGTTCATACCCTCCGATACTAGCCATAGATTCATCAAAACAAGCAAACAACACACGAAAAACAGAATCTGTCAAAAACAGAACAGTCTGTAGTAATCTGTAGGTTTCGAATACTTCTGTAAATCGAAAAATTCCGAAATAATTGGTGGACGTGATGAATTTGTCTATTAATCATCCACAAAAAGAATCAACCTAATCACACTCTCCAGTAAAAAATGGCAGAAAATTTCGTGAGCGCTAAAGTTTCTGACTTTTTTACAGCAAGATCGCAAAAACTTCCCCCAAGTCTTCCCAATGGTTCTACTTGGCACAAACACTAATTAAAAGCATAAAACCACATCTAAAGAGGCTAGATAAATTATTTATTTCTAAACAGAACCAAAAATCAAGAAACGAAAATAAAATTGGGTTGCCTCCCAACAAGCGATATCGTTTAACGCCCCTAGCTAGGCATAAAAAAAGAATAGATCTAGGTATTACCATCTTTGGTAGGCAATTCTTCAATAAAACACTTATAACCCTTGGGAGTTTCCTTTTTTTATTAATGATCAAACTCCTAGGCAAGAAATCAAGAAATTCATTTGTAGCAAAAGGTTCCTTAATGATAGCGAAGAAGTTGGGGTGAACACTTATTGATTTGAGATCCACATTTTCCTTACTAGAAGATTCACCCTTACTTTTAGGAACATACATTAATTTGGCAATCTTGGTAGTAGGAGGATTTGGAGTATTTTTAATAGATGAAAAGGCAGACCCTAAATTAGTAATAATATCCTCAAGTTTACCAATTCTTGTGGAATCTTGATCTATTCTTTCGTTAACTATATGTTTTTTTGTTTAAAAAATTTCAGGATAACTCCTACCTTAGATCCATATTGGGTGATTTGGTTGTGGATCTTTTTATCCAAATTTTCAATCAACTCCACAGAGGAAACTTTATTTTCTATAATTTCAAGCCTTTGCATCACATGTTCCAAAGTTAAAATAGTTCCATTAACCAAAAGAGGTGGTGGGCCAAACAAATCTATCATAGCATTATAAGAATCAAAAGTATGGGTACCCAAGAAATTCCCTCCGGTAATGGTATCAAGAAAAGATCTGTTCCAGGGAGTGATGACTACATAAAAATTGTGAAGAAGAACAAAAGTGAATTGCTTCCTAGTAGATCTATTCTGAGCATTGCAAATTCTATGCCAAGCATCTTTTAGATTTCTCCCTCCCTTTGTTTAAAATTAAGAACTTCATGATTGGGAGTACTAACAATGATAGAAGGATTATGTTGGATTTCGGGTTCCGGCAAAACCCTTGAGGTTCGAACACTGGGGTGAGCACGAAGATCTCTCCCCCTCTCTAGCTCGCACACATCAGGATCTCACAGCCTAGCTCGACGAACCCAAAGAACAAGAGACACAAGAGTTTATAATGGTTCGGGCCACCGATGTGGTGTAATACCCTACTCCAGTGTGGTGTGGTGGATTGCCTCTTCGGCTGAGGATGAACAGTTACAAGGGAAGGACAACCTCCTGAGGAGAGGTGTTCTTGTGCTTGGTGAGTTGATCCGGTCGATGGTTCACCCCTTTTCTAAGGTGGTAGCTAGTCCTACATATAGAGGCCTGGGTCCTCTTCTCAAATATCAGGCAGGAAGGGATCCCACAACGGCCATTTTGAAGGGGGACAGCTAGTACAAGCTATCCTGACAAAAGTAGTCTTCGCCCGCCAAAGGCTCTGGTTGAGACGTCGTCTTGGGCTCCATGGTGACCTCCGTCCTGCTGTCCTGCTGGTCTTGGTCTTGTTGCACCGACATGGAAACCTTTGTCTGATGCCTCGGGACTCCTCGTATGCGCTTTCCTCTTTAGCACCAAAGAGGAAACGAGGACACTACGCGCTGGCGCCTGCCTGGCTCCAGTCGTCATGGCTTGCATCACATAAACCTCGCGAGGTGTCCCTTGCCTTGATCTCTTCGCCCCTCGCGAGCCAGCCTGGTGAGGCCATCCCGGAGGAGGTCTTGTGTCGTCTGCCTCGCGAGGCTTGGCCCCTCGCAAGGGTCTTGGGTGTTTGCTGGTGAAGATGGGTCGTATAGGGCCGCTGGTGGAGCCACGCTGTGGGCCGTAGGCAGGCAAGTCTGGGGACCCCCATTCCTAGAACGCCGACAGTAGCCCTCGGGCCCAAGGCGCACTCAGGCTTGGCTTCAAGGCAAATCCAAAGGGCAAGTGTGGAGCGCCACGGGCCCCAATAGCCCGTGTCCCCGCTTGACGCATGTCGATTGATTGGACGTGGGTGTCTCCGCTTCCCCACGCCGCCTCGGCAACTGCCCGACTTGACAAGTCCTTGCAGCATGCACAAAAATATCATTATTACCTTAGATCATGGAGGATGGCGGTTGGCCTCCCCTTGACTATAAATGGGAAGAGGGGGTGGAGCCCCTGTCACCCATCTCTTCCTTTGCTTCTCTCGCTCCTTCTTCTTCCTTGCTTCTCTGTCGGCAGCGACACCCATGGCGCATGCGAAGAAGCTCTCGGCTGCGGAGAAGGGGAATGCTCGCCAGGAGGGGCCCGGCTGACTGCCGCCCAAGAGGGGGCGCGACCGTCCCCGCAAGCACACCATGACCCCTGCCGCCGCCCCTTGTGGCCGCGGTGGCACTTCTTTGCGTGGTGGTGGTCGGCCGAGTCATGGAAGCCCGTCGATGAAGGGAGGTGCACCATGGTCGCGCGGCCGCCCAGGCCGCACTTCCACTCTGCGGAAGTGCTGCCGGAGTTCGTCGTGTGGTCAGGGAACCCGGGCGGCACTTGGCTTCAGCTCCCGCGCTTCGTTGCCGGTGAACTGCGAGCCACTAGTCCAGGAGGTCTCTGGCTACAGGCGGACGGCTACAGCAACAAGGCTTCGTGGGTCACAGTCGAGTTCTCCGCTGCAGGCAACGCAAACCTTACTCGCGGCTGGGAGACGTTTGCCCATGTGCGCAGCCTGGGCCGGTAGTGCTTCCTCCACTTCAAGTACAATGGAAACACAACCCTCTATGTGAGGGTGTTCGGGGAAGATGGCCGCCGCGTCGGGTGCTGCCCCGAGGACAACGACGGCGATGAGGTGCTCGGCCTCGTCGACGGCTGCGACGAGAGTGAAGGCGGGCGCGGCCTCGGCACCGGCCATGGCTCGTCCAGCTACGGTGAATCTTCTTCTAGGGATAGCTCCAACAGTGGCGGCTACGACCAGCTCCCGCTCCCGCTTTGAAGGTGACAGCGGGTCGTCTCGTCGCCGCGCTTCAGGGAAGTGTGAGGAGGGGTCTGGCTGAGCTCAGGAGAGCACCACGGGACCGTCCTCGCAACCTGCCGTGGGAGCATGTTCTGCTTTTGTTTCTTTCTTCCTTTCCTTCGTGCATTGAGAGAGAGAGACAAGTATGGGGCCCCACTAGGGTGTGCAACAATTATGACTTCTAATTGGCTGTGCTATGTTTATCATTCTTGTGTTGTGTTGTAGACTCAACATTTTATGTAGGCGCATAGGAATAACTTAGCTTGATGCGCCTGAAGTAGTTTCCGCCTCGCGAGGCACGCGTTCCCTAGTGCTTGGCGATGCCTCCTATGCTCAGAAGGCGTCTGGGGACTGCAAAAATTCATTAGGAAATTCTTATTCTCCGAATCCTGACTGCAGGCACTGCCGGCCATGACCCGGCGCTTCACATCGCGGTACCCGGGGGCACGGATTGAGAGGTGTCGGTGTCAAAACCGGTGGATCTCGGGTAGGGGGTCCCAAACTGTGCGTCTAGGCCGGATGGTAACAGGAGGCAAGGAACACGATGTTTTACCTAGGTTCGGGCCCTCTTGATGGAGGTAAAACCCTACGTCCTGCTTGATTAATATTGATGATATGGGTAGTACAAGAGTAGATCTACCACGAGATCAAGGAGGCTAAACCCTAAAAGCTAGCCTATGGTATGATTGTTGTATGATGAAGTTTTTCTACGGAGTAAAACCCTCCGGTTTATATGGACACCGGAGAGGGTTAGGGTTAGACAAAGTCGGTTATAATGGTAGGAGATCTTGAATATCCGCATCGCCAAGCTTGCCTTCCACGCCAAGGAAAGTCCCATCCGGACACGGGACGAAATCTTCAATCTTGTATCTTCATAGTCCTGGAGTCCGGCTGAAGGTATAGTCCGGCTACCCGAACACCCCCTAATCCAGGACTCCCTCAGTAGCCCCTGAACCAGGCTTCAATGACGACGAGTCCGGCGCGTAGATTGTCTTCGGCATTGCAAGGCGGGTTCCTCCTCCAAACTCTTCATTAAAGTTTGTAAACACCAAGAGTAGTGTCCGGCTCTGCAAAATAAGTTTCCACGTATTGCCACAGAGAGAATAATATTAACACAAATCTAATCCGCTGACGTATTCCGCAGCGTGACATGACACTACAGCCAAGCCTTTATTCGAATCGTTTTCACTTTTCCACCTCAGCGTGTTTTGCGAGGCGGCTTCCTTGGCACGTCTTGTCAAAGCAGAGATCGTGTCCCCTTTATTTACGGGATTCTCATCAATACGGATGTGGGTAACCCAATCGTGCCCATTAGCATGTCTTCTCGATTAAAGGCGAGTCCCAAACGGTTACGGGGAGGGCTCCTGGTATTCAACGTCTTATAAAGAGACCAAGTCCTTACTCCTTTTCTCCAATCTCAAAACAAGTTCGCCCATCGCCTCGAGTTCCAACACCCTAGGCTCCAGATTCCAGGCGCTTCGGACCTTCGACAATGTTCGGTTCCGACCTTCAAGGCCGATGGATGCCCTCCTCCGTCACGGAGGAGGACGTGCTAAAGTGGAGAGAGGCTAAGTTCTTGACCGCCGAAATTTTGCATAGGTTGCCTGCTCAAAGGCAGGCTATTCCCAGTCCCCAGCCCGGTGAGAGCATAGTGTTCATGTCTCACTTCCTTCGGGGGTTAGGCTTCCCGATGGATCCCTTCGTGAGGGGGCTGATGTTCTATTATGGGCTGGAATTTCATGACTTAGCTCCGGAGTCCATCCTCCACATTTCCTCATTCATCGTTGTGTGTGAAGCGTGCCTCCGTGTTACTCCTCACTTTGGATTATGGCTCAAGACTTTTAGAGTGGAGCCGAAGATGATCGAGGGACGGCACGCAGAGTGCGGAGGCGCTGTCATAAGTAAGAATGCTGATGCTCCATGGCCCGAGGGCTCCTTTCAAGAGGAGCTTGGCTTGTGGCAACAAGAGTGGTTCTATATCACCGCTCCCAGGAGCACCAAGTGGGTGGCGCCTCCTGCCTTTTGCTCGGGTCCCCCACCACGGCTAGCGTCATGGTAAACAAAGGATTAGATTGGGGGTTATCCAAAGACGTGCCCTTGTTGCAGGGCCGCATTAGGAATCTCTTAGAAAGAGACCTCAACCTGGTCAAGGTGATGCAGGTCATGCTGATTCGCCGAACACTGCCTGGCAAACGTCGCTCCCTTTGTCTGTGGGAGTTTAATCTGGAGGGACCACGAGCTCTCCAGCATTTTATGGGCGCAACGCCCGTGGAGATTTATAAAATGTTCTTTGGATTACAAGCAATGTGTCCGGATTTGACCGAGGATGCAGGTTTAAGATGCAATAGCCCGGATACTCAAGTAAGTAACCTTGTGCCCGGACTCGCTATCCGTAAAATTGTCATAAATTCGCCCCTAAAAGAGCTGTCCTTTTAAACAGGAGTGGATAGCGAAGGCAAAGCTGATCAGGTGTCCGGCTCCCCTTCCTGAGACCAGGCTGGATCCCGTGCTAGTCAGGATGTTGAAGATCGTGCCTTTGGAGGGAAGTGAGGGGGAGGACAAGGAAACTATGGCCTCCTCGAAGGAGGCTGCTCCGAAGGGAAGAACCGACAATTCCTCTCCTAAGGGGAAGAAGAGGGCCGCCTCTGATGACCCAGACACCATGGCCTCAAAGCGGGGGAAAAAGTCCTCGTTAGAGGGTCCGACGCCGGGGAGATCCTCGGCCGAACTACGCCCTCAAAGGGATCAGCCCTCCAGCGAGCCGTAAGTAGAGAAAGATTTTCCTTTAGAGGGATGAGAGAAATCCTTGCTTTTTATCTAAGAAGATTAACCAAAATTTTACTTTGTAGCTCGGACCTCAGCCCTTCTCAGCAGAGCTCGTCTTCGGGGGATCCTCTTCCGAAGATGATGGAGAGTGGAACGCCTCCCCCTGCCGTACCGCCTGGCGAGGCGGGTGACCCTGAGGTGTCGTCGAGGAGGGTTTCTCCAAATCCGGCAGGGGTGGAAGGTAGCCATATGTCCCCCCAAGGTTCTCCACATCCGGCCTTCGATGGAGGTCATAGGACGAGTCTCGCACCGTCCGATGCGCGGTCGGAGGAGCTGATGATTCTGCTGGGGCGAGCTTCTATCTCAGAGGAGCACCGTGCATTGATGGGTACGGTGATTGGAAGGATTTCGTCCGCGGAAAGCGGATTGCATGAGGCCGTCAGAAGTTTGCTGACAGGTTTTGAGGTACGTTTGATAATGTACTTCTTTGTCAGTTGCGCATAAACAAGATGCGCCCTGTGTAGATAGTAGCCCCTGAGACTGTGTGCATTATCAAAATTGACGGCGCGCAGAGGATCATAATCCTAGGTCTAAAATGTCGCCTTTGTATATAGGTGGCGAAGTGTCCGGAATCGAGCCGAACTGATGATTTTGCCGAACTAAAGCGGCAACTTGACGTGGCAGATGCCGACATCGCGCTCGTCAACGAGCGGCTTGATGAGGTTCAAGGTATGCAATTCCTCGGGTGGCATATGGTAAGAGGAGCTTTATGCCAGTATCTTACAATGTGTGTGCTTGACGCAGATGGTGCGGCCGCCGTGGAGAGTCTTCGGGCGGAACTTGCCCGGGCTAAGGAACAAGCCAGGAAAAGTGATGCGGCTGCCGAGAAGGCCCTTGAAGAGCTGAGAGCCGAATAGGCTGCTCACTGCCGAAGCAAGAAGGAGATGGCCGTGATGGCCGTGAAGTTAAAAAGTGCTGCTGACCGTTGCAAGTTTCTTGAGAAAGAAGACCGGGCGAGACAGACGGACTTAGAGAAGGCCGTTGCTGATGCCAAGGATGCTCGCTCTACGATGAGAGCTGCGAAGGAGGAGCTGCGTCAGGCCGGACAGATTGTGGCTGAAAAGCCCTTTGTGCTGCGGAGGAAGTTTTGCGATCCGAAGTTTGCTCCGTTGGACCGGATGTGGAGTGCGGAGGACACCTATCTAGATTTGGCAGCGAGTGCTGCTGATGCGACCGAATACTTTCGAGATCAAGAAGATCGCGAAGTGGAAAGGCTTTTCTAGTCGCAGTTCCAGAATCCAGAGCATCCACTGGCAGTGGACGATCGTCTGGCTCAATGGGCCGAACTGAATAGATTGTCTGGACTCGCCATGAAGTACGTCATGGGTCATCTGTGGCCGGGGAGATCGGAGCCGAAGAGTTATTTCAGCTTGGTGCAGCAATTCCTTGACGCGGTGCCATGTATCAATGCGATGAAGAGGTCAGCATGCATAGAGGGCACACGGATGGCTCTTGCCTGTGTCAAGACATACTGGGCAGAGATGGAGACCACCGTTGTTGCATCCCGAGATTCGGACAAAAGCCGAGTACCCTCCGAGCACTATTTTTAGGAAGTCCTTGAAGGAACTCGTGTAATAGAGACGCAGTGCTCGAAGGATGCTATGTTCTGATAGCATATGTAATTATAAAGCAATATATTGATGAATTGTAGTAGCCTTTTATACTTGTGCATTCAAGTATTTGGAACACCTCTTGTGCGGCCGTTTTAAGATATATATACAAAATCTGAAAGATTGCAGTCGTTGGCTTCAGCCCCCACGCACATAGTACGGGGGTGCTTGCAGAAGGCGCATTTTCACACTTAATCCAACGTCTTGGTCCTACAAAGGAGGTGATTGCGCAGCGAGCTAGGCAACCGGACTATAATGCTTTAACACTTTCACTTAGCCATAGGAGCTTGACAATGGGACTATTTAGGTAGCCCCTGGTGGCGACTGCGCTCGCCCGAATTCGAGGCGCATATGTGCCTGGCCGGGAAACGGACCTTCGTTAATGCGGAGGAATCCTACAGATTCCGGGGAGTCATCGAGTGGTTGACCAGTCTCACGCCATATCATGACAGTCGGTTTTCGGCTTTCTCTACTGAGGTGCTCGCCTGGCCGAACCAGGGCACAATCGCAGTAGTTCTCCTGGTGCCGCCTTAGCCGATAGAGCGGAACGTAAGGCGGCCGAACACAGGAGCCGGGCAACCCAACATTTGTCCAAAATCATGACTCAGAGCTGATGCATATAAGGCCAAACTCGCGACGCCGAACACTCCGTAAGGTAATCGGTCTTTATGAGAGCGGGCGAGGTAACGCTCTGCGGTATAAGCCCCTAGTGTCCAGGTACGTGCAAGAATTCTGACGTGGCCACATGCCAAGACGCCAGCCTCGTCCTTGGTCATAGAACCAGGGGATGTGTATCAACAAGAGACAGTAAAAAAGGTTTACGCAGGGTCTTAATCTGAAAAGAATCCTTGGAACGGGTCCCTACTGCACGTTTGCGCTCGTGTCTCCGTTGTGCCGTATCCTAGACGGGCACAACACGACGTTCATCTGTAAAAAGAGAGCAACTAAGTTGAAAAAGGGGCGTGCCGAACAAAAGTTATATGAAATAAACAAAGTGTAAAGTAAAATATGAAAAATTGAGCTTCATTGTCTCTTATTTTATACGTGTGAAGCCCCTAGTGCAGGGGTATATGGCCACTAAGCCTTTATCAACGATACTTTTGTGCCGGACTCGTCTATCCGTGTCTGTGGTCTTAATGACCTGTTCCGATGTTCTGGCTAGTGAAGCCATTGTATTGTGGGGCTGTTAAAGCGGCCGCACAATCCTCCGCTTGGGGGAGGTGTTCTCACTGCTTCCCTTTAAGGAGATGATGCCGCATGGACCGGGCATCTTAAGCGTAAGAGATGCATAATGCGGTATTGCATTAAAGCAGGCGAAAGCTTCGCGTCCCAGTAGTGCTTGATAGCGACTTGAGAATGGGACGATGTGGAAAGTCAGCTTTTCGCGACGGAAGTTATCGGCACGGCCGAAAATAACCTCGAGCAGGAGAAAACCCATGCAATGGGTGTCCGGACCTGGCGTTACTCCTTGAAAGGAGGTTTTGCTGTGGCGAATTCTTTTTGGGTCGATCCCCATGTGGCGGATTGAGTCCTGATATATCAGGTTGAGTCCGCTGCCACCATCCATAAGGACATTTGAAAACTGGAGTCCGCCAATTATTGGATCGAGTACCAGGGCAGTCCAGCCTGCGTTCCTGACACTTCTAGAATAATCCAGATGATCGAAGATGATTGGTTTTGACAACCAGTGGCGGGATTCCTTTGGGATAGGCCGTGGGGCGCGTACCTTTATGGGAGCCGCACGTTTTGTTGTGTGGAGTAAGTTTATTGTTTTTACTTCTTGTGGGAAATTCTTTTGTTTCCTGGTACTCTGCTTTTGGGGTTCGTCCTCGTCTTCGCTTGGTGTGTCGAGCCCCTTGTGTTTGGCGTTGAGTTTGCCGGATTATTTGAAAACCCAACAATCTCTATGGGTATGGTTAGCAGGCTTTCCGGGAGTGCTGTGTATTTGACATATCCTATCCAAGATTTTGTTTAGGTTGGATAGGTCGTCCCTGTTATCTTGGAGGGGCGGCTTTTTCTGATTCTGTCGTGAGCTTTTGAATCCGGCGTTGACTGCCGTGCTCTTTGGACTTTTTTCCTTAGTCTGGCGACGGTCCTTATTGCGTCGCGGTTTTCCATTTCCATCCCTAGTTTCGGATGTACTTGGGTCACTGGTGCTGCATCTTGCCAACCAGCTGTCCTCTCCTGCGCAAAAGCGGGTCATGAGGCTTGTTAGTGCGGCCATTGTTCTTGGCTTTTCTTGGCCGAGGTGTCTGGCAAGCCATTTGTCTCGGACATTATGCCTGAAAGCCGCTAAGGCTTCAGCGTCCGGACAGTCGACTATCTGATTCTTTTTAGTAAGAAATCTATTCCAGAATTGCCGAGCTGACTCTCCAGGCTGTTGAGTTATGTGACTAAGATCGTCTGCATCCGGAGGGCAGACATAGGTCCCTTGAAAATTTGCTCGGAAAGCATCCTCGAGCTCTTCCCAACTTCCGATTGTGTTTTCAGGAAGGCTTTTGAGACAATGCCGGGTTGGCCCTTTAAGCTTGAGGGGTAAGTATTTTATGGCGTGGAGGTCATTTCCTCTAGCCATATGTATGTGGAGGATATAATCCTCGATCCAGACTCCAGGGTCTGTTGTTCCATCATATGCCTCTATGTTTATGGGTTTGAATCCCGCTGGAAATTCATAATCCAGGACCTCATCAGTGAAACATAGGGGGTGTGCGGCACCCCTGTATTTGGGTGTGCCGGATTCTGATAATGGCTTTATTGCATTACTTACGAGAGCTTGCTTTCTTAGCCTGTAAATGGACCTGGCTGGGCCATGATGCGAATCCTTAAGTGGTCGCATGCCGGCTTAAGTGCGGTGCTGCTTGCCGCTTTATGCTGGCCATGGGGTCGTCTATCCGACCGTGTGGCTTTCTCACTTTTGGAATGCGAGGGCTCTAAGGCCTCCTCGTCGAATTCAGGCAGTAGCTTTCTCTTCGGATAGCTTTTAGTGCGGCAACTGTCGCCGCATTTGTCTGCGGTATTGATTACTTTACTTCATCTGATCGTGAGTGCATCTTCCACAGTTTTTAGCTTCCGCTTCTGCTTTTTCAGGCTGCGTGCGATTGCAACGAGCCGTTTGTGGAGGTTCTTCTGCTTCGTGGGCTTGTCCGGCGTAGGGTTGTCCGGAATGCCATTTTCGCCGTGGGAGGGATGTTCGGTTTCTCTATTCGGGTTGTCCTGTTGGGACGGTTGCTCTAAGGCATGCTCGTCATCTACCGGCTCATCCTGCTCTATGGCTGGGTCTTTATCGAGGCGGGGCTTGGGTTGGCGTTTACGCCGACGCTTTGATTGTTTTTCGAGAGATCAATCCCTCTTTCCATCCCTGTTTTCCTCGTTGTTGCTTCCTTTAGGGGTATCCACCATGTACACATCGTGAGATGAGGTGGCTGTCCAATGCCCTATGGGCGTTGGTTCTTGGTTGTCTCCTGCCTCGTCGTCCATACCGTCGATGTCTTCGGAGTCGAAGTCGAGCATGTCGGTTAAGTCGTCGACAGTGGCTACGAAGTGGGTGGTGGGTGGGTTTTGAATTTCTTCATCATCCGAATCCCATCCTTGCTGACCGTAGTCCGGCCAGGGCTCTCTTTATAAAGAGAGAGACTTTAGCGAATTCAGGATGTCGCCGAAGGGCGAGTGCTGAAAGATGTCTGCGGCGGTGAACTCCATTATCGGCGCCCAATCGGATTCGATCGGCAGGGGCGCGGGGGGCTCGGAGTTCGGAAAGGAATCCGGCTCCTCGGAGTCACGGGCCATGCGGAGTGCGGGGCTGGAGTTCGGCTCGATTGCCTCTGAGATCGCAGCCCCTGAGGCAGCGTCCAACCGCTGATCCTTGATCGGCATAGTAGGCTCTAAATCAATGGTCGGAACCGATGCGTGTGCAGCCTCCAAGGCGCTATTCGGTGGCAGAGCTATATCATGCCCATCGAGACAGTGCGGCGCGCTTGGCTGTGGCTCGAATCCGTCGAAGATCAAGTCCCCGCGGATGTCAGCCGTGTAGTTTAGGCTTCCAAACCTGACCTGATGGCCAGGGGCGTAGCTTTCGATCTGCTCAAGGTGGCCAAGCGACTTGGCCTGCAGTGCGAAGCTGCCGAAGACGAAGATTTGTCTGGGGAGAAAAGTCTCACCCTGGACTGCATCGTTGTTGATGATCGAAGGAGCCATCGGGCCTAAAAGCGACGACACAGAGGAACTCTCAATGAAAGCACCAATGTCGGTGTCAAAACCGGCGGATCTCGGGTAGGGGGTCCCGAACTGTGCGTCTAAGCCAGATGGTAACAGGAGGTAAGGAAGACGATGTTTTACCCAGGTTCGGGCCCTCTTGATGGAGGTAAAACCCTACGTCCTGCTTGATTAATATTGATGATCTGGGTAGTACAAGAGTAGATCTACCACGAGATCAAGGAGGCTAAACCCTAAAAGCTAGCCTATGGTATGATTGTTGTATGATGAAGTTTTTCTATGGACTAAAACCCTCCGGTTTATATAGACACCGGAGAGGGTTAGTGTTACACAAAGTCAGTTACAATGGTAGGAGATCTTGAATATCCGCATCACCAAGCTTGCCTTCCACGCTAAGGAAAGTCCCATCCAGACACGGGACGAAGTCTTCAATCTTGTATCTTCATAGTCCTGGAGTCCGGCTGAAGGTATAGTCCGGCTACCCAAACACCCCCTAATCCAGGACTCCCTCAAGAGGGGTGCGCCAACTTGCGAGCTCGAGCGAGGGTGCCTTGTCCAGCCATGAGGGCACCTGTCCAGCCCCCCCCCCCCCCGCGAGGCATGCGAGGGAGAGTACGGGTCAAAAACGAGGGACCAAGGGAAAAAAGGAGGCACAAGGACAACGGAATCAAGCCAACAAGGAACACTAGAAAGCAAATTCTCACTAAAAAGGGGCAAACTAACTACAGAAAGCAAATGAAAAGCCGCGCCCGACACCTAGTATAGTCTTCTTGTCTTCTCCCCAGCACAGAGCTAAGTGTTGCCACTAAGACGTGGGAGGGAGCCCGCGAGGCCCGAGGGCGGCATCCCTGAGGCTCCGGGGCGTGTACAACCCCACTCATTTTTACGCGAGAGTGTCACGAGCGGAGATCTTAATAGGCACCGGGCCTTGCTTCATGGGTAGAACCTCCGGAGGTGCTAGATGTTCCAGGCGTTCTGGATGGGGATCCCGTCTTGCATCCCCAGGCGCGCGGCGCCAGGCCTGGAGACGTGGGCCACCCGAAATGGCGCCTCCCACATGGGAGAGAGCTTGTACAACCCTTCCCTGGAGAGCACCCACCTCAGGACAAGATCACCCACCTCGAGCGTCCTGGAGCGGACGCTGCGGCAGTGGTACCACCGCAGCTTGGAGTGAGGCGTCACGGCGGCGTTCCTCCCCCAGCACGAGATCCATCCCCCGCATGGCGTCCTGCTGCATTTCATCAAACGCTAGGACCCGCGCGAAGCGATGCCTGACCTCGTGTGGGAGAACCGCTTATGCTCCATAGACGAGGAAGAACGGTGTCTCGCCTGTCGGCCTAGTGGCGGTGGTGCGGATGGACCACATCACAGACTGGAGCTCGTCGTGCCAGCCCCTGCAGCAGGCCTCGAGGTTCTTCTTGAAGGTCCTAGTCTTGAGACCCCTCAGGACTTCCGTGTTGGCGCGTTCGGCCTGGCCGTTGCTCCTAGGGTGCGCCACGGAGGCATAGCAGATCTGCGTTCCAAGGTTAGCACAATATGTTTTGAAGAGATTGCTAGTGAACTGCAAGCCGTTGTCAGTGATATTGCGATTAGGGACCCCCAAATCGGCTCAAGAGGCCCTTGCTGAACTTGACTGCTGACCCAGCTGGGATGGTGCGAACGGCTTCCACTTCCGCCCACTTGGTGAATTTGTCGATGGTGACGCAGAGGTAGCGGTAGCCTCCAGGCGCTCGAGGGAATGGGCCCAGGATAATTAGCCCCCAGACCACGAACGGCCATGAGAGCGGGATAGTCTGGAGGCCTGAGCCGGCTGGTGGATCTGCTTGGCGTGGAACTAGCAGGCCTCGTAGGATTTCACCAGCTCGGCCGCGTCGTTGAGTGCCGTGGGCCAGTATAACCCGCTGCAGAAAACCTTGCCGACCAGGGTGCGTGACGACGAGTGGTTCTCGCAGTCTCTGCCATGTATGTCAGCCAGCAACTCATTCCCCTGTTCCCTGGAAATGCATCATAGAGAAACATCATTTGGCCGCTTCCTGTATAGCTCACCATCCTGAATGTTGTACGCCGTAGCCTATCGGGCCACGCGCTCCGCGTCTTCCTCCTTCTCCAGCAATGTGCCTTGCGTCAGGTACGCCCTGAACTCCTCGGTCTAGCACCCCTCCTAAGGCTTGAGCTCTAAGAGGAGGTGCGCTCCTGAGGTCGGGTCGCAGGCAGGGGCTCTCAAGGCTGGTGGCTGGGGGAGCTCCTCCTAAGATGGCATCGGCTCCACGGGCGGAGGTGCTGCCGAAGGCTTGAAGAGCCGCTCCTCGAAGAGGCCGGGCTCTTGGGGTAGCCACTTGGATGCTCTTTTTGCAATGTCGTTGGCCTCTTTGTTGGTGCCACAGGGCACGTGCTATAGCTCCAGGCCCAGGAACTGCTTCTCCATTTTGCGTACCTCCGCGAGGTATGCCTCCATGTGCTCATCCTTTGGCTCGTACACCTTGTTGGAGAAGTTGACAAGGAGCTGCGAGTCCCCCATGATGGTGAGGCGTTTCACCCCCAAGGCCACTGCAGCGTTGAGGCCGACGCTGAGACCCTTGTACTCTGCGATGTTGTTGGAGACTTTCTCGCCCCGCTGGAAGCAGAGCTGCACAACGTAGTAAAGTTTGTCCTGAGTGAGCGAGATGAGCACGGCTCCAGCCCCTGCGCCTTGGCGTGCGAACGCGCCATCGAAGTACATGACCCAGCCATCCGGCGCTTCACTCCCTGGCGAGAGAGATCGGTTCTCGCCTGCTTCGAGCTCTGGGGTGTCGGTCTATTCTGCCACAAAGTCGGCGAGTGCAGCCCCCTTGATGACCCTAGTTGTGCTGAACTCCAGGTCAAACGCTTGCAGCTCGATGTTCCATTCAGCGACCCTTCCTGCAGCATTGTGGCTCCTGAGCACTCTCTCCAATGGGTAAGCTGAGACGACCTTGATGGGGTGACCCTGGAAGTAGTGGTGTAGCTTACGCGAGACCACCAGGAGCACGAGCAAGAGCTTATGACGCATGGGGTATCGCGCTCTCGCATCTCACAGCACTATGCTGACGGAGTACACTGGGTGCTCGACGAGGGCAGGAGAGCCGACAGAGTTTTTGGCTCCCAGGGGCTGAGGTGTTCCCTGTGGCTCCCCAGCTTATGGGACTTGATGACTAGCCGGGGCAGCCACTGTCTCAGGAGCATCGCCTTGATGTTGTGCTGCCTCATCCGGCTTGGCGGCTCCACTTGGCGGGCCCTTGACCTGGGGCTCCTCTCTAAGGGCCACCAGCGCCGCGCTACCGGCGTGGGGTGTGGCAGATAGGTAGAGTACCAAGGGCTCGAGAGGACGAGGCGCCACCATCACCGGCGGGCTGGTGAAGTATCTCTCGAGGTCTTGAAATGCCAGGTCGGCCTTAGGGGTCCACTCGAATGGACCCTTCTTCTTCATTAGCTTGAAGAATGGCAAGGCGCGCTCCCCCAACTTGGAGATGAAGTGCCCCAGTGAAGTCACGCAGCCCGCAAGCTTCTGCATCTCCTTGAGGTTTTGGGGTGGGCTCATGTCTTTGATTGCCTTGACCTTCTCCAAGTTGGCCTTGATCCCTCTATGGGACACGAGGTAGCCCAGCCGCTTGCCAGAAGGGACACCAAACACGCATTTCTCCGGGTTGAGCAGCAGGTCCACCTGGCGCAAGCTCGCAAAGGTCTCCTCCAGGTCCTGAATCAAGGTTCTCGCCTCCCGAGACTTCACCACAATGTCGTTGATGTAGGCCTCAGCATTTATCCCGAGCTGCCGCCCCAAAGCGATATGCATCAGTCGCTGGAAGGTCGCTCCCGGGTTGCAGTCCAAATGGCATGCAAGTGTAGCAGTATACCCCGCATGGGGTCAGGAAAGTTGTTTTCTCCACATCTTCCACCGTCATCTTGATCTGGTGGTAGCCTGAGAATGCATCCAGAAAATATAGCAGGTCGCACTCGGCGGTGGAGTCAACAATTTGGTCGATGCGCAGCAGCGGGAATGGGTCTTGAGGGCAAGCCTTGTTGAGGTTGGTGAATTCGACACACATGCGGTCCTTCCCTCCTTTCTTCGGCACGACGACCGGGTTCGCCAGCCACTCTGGGTACCGGACCTCGCGAATGACACCCGCGGCGTCCAGCTTGCGGGTTTCCTGAACGATGAAGGATTTCTTCTCCGAGGACTATCGCCTCGCCCTCTGCTTCACAGGGCGCATGTTGGGGCATACCCTGAGATGCTGCTCGATCACTCTTCTTCGGACCCCAACCAGTTGCTTGGGTTCCCAGGCGAATACTTCCTTGTTCGCCCGCAAGAAGTCCACCAACTCCCTTTCTTGATCTAGGGTGAGGTCGGCGCCTATAGTGAAGGTGGTGCCTGAGGCCCCGTCCGCATCGACCGGTATCTGCTTTGTCTTGGCTTGACCTTGAGTGAGTAACTGCTTCTTCTTGGTCGGCGTAGCCCCCTTGGTCCTCGGCATGGCCGTCGCGGCCAGGCAAGCTACCGTCCTTGCCCTGAAGGAGAGTTTCAGGGCCGCCAAGGCTTCCTTGGCCTCTCCGGCCAAGGTGAGGACGCCCTTGCTCCCTGGCATCTTCATGAGGTTGTAGGCAGGATGGGTAGCTGCCATGAACTGGTCCAGCGCCGGGTACCCAAGGATGGCGTTTTACGGCAAGCTGATGCGGGCAATGTTGAAGTCGATTAGCTCGGTGCGGTAGTTGTTGCATGTGCCGAAGGTCATGGGTGACGGATCTGCCACAGGGGGTTGGATGAGCCACTGCCGACTCCGGAGAAGGGCTTGCTAGGGCGGAGCCTCTCAAGCGGTACGTGAAGGAGACTAAAAGCCTCCACAGAGAGCACGTTGAGGCCGACGCCATCGTCGATGAGGGTCTTGGTGACGGCCACGCTGCAAATGGTAGACGTGCAAAGCATCGGGAGCACGCCCGAACCGATAGTGGTGACTGGGTGATCCCTCGAGTCGAAGGTTAGGTCGGCCTTGGGCGCCACCCACCCCGGGGAGCCCCCTGCTGCATGGAGGTGGCGCTGATCTGGCAAAAGAACGGCTTGGCATGACAGTCCGAGGGCGGCGCCTGCGAGCGGCCGGGGAGAGTCACGACGACCGGGGGTGTTGGTCCCCCGAAGCGCACGATGAAGAGGTCACGCAGCTCCTCCCAGGAGGCCACAGAAGATTCCGGCAGATGGAGGAGCCAGACGCGCGGCACGCCAGCGAGGGCCATTGGGAGCCAGTTGGCGATGACTTTACTGTCGCACCCGGCCTCTAGGACGGCCTCCTCGTATGCCAGCAGAAAGGCCGCTGGGTCCGCCGCACCATTGTAACGGGGTGGCATCTATGGATTAAACTTGTGCGGCCACCGCACCCGCCGCAAGGTGGGGGTGAAGGCCCGGAGCCCCACGGAGTTGCGGAGAGCGCCCGTCATTCCCGTCGGAGAAGTGGCGGCGTCCATGAGAGCCGGTCGGAGAGGCGAGGCCATCAGGGGGGCAAAGCTTCGGCGCACCCCTACCTGGCGCGCCAAATGTCGGATTTTTGGTTCCCGCAAAACCCTTTAGGTTAGAACACTGGGGTGCGCACGAAGATCTCTTCCCTCTCTAGCTCGCACACATCAGGACCTCACAGCCTATCTCGACGAACCCAAAGAACAAGAGACACAAGAGTTTATACTGGTTCGGGCCACCGATGTGGTGTAATACCCTACTCCAGTGTGGTGTGGAGGATTGCCTCTTGGGCTGAGGATGAATAGTTACAAGGGAAGACCAGCCTCCTGAGGAGAGGTGTTCTTGTGCTTGGTGAGTTGATCTGGTCGATGGTTCCCCCCTTTTCTAAGGTGGTGGCTAGTCCTGCATATAGAGGCCCGGGTCCTATTCCCAAATATCAGGCAGGAAGAGATCCCACAACGGCCAGTTTGAAGGGGGAGAGCTAGTACAAGCTATCCTGACAAAAGTAGTCTTCGCCTACCAAAGGCTCTGGTGGTGACGTCATCTTGGGCTCCATGGTGACCTCCATCCTGCTGACCTGCTGGTCTTGGTCTTGTTACACCGATATGGAAACCTTTTGCCAGATGCCTCGGGACTCCTCGTCTGTGCTTTCCTCTTTAGCACCAAAGAGGAAACAAGGACACTGTGCATGCTGGCGCCCACCTGGCTCCAGTCGTCATGGCTTGCGTCACACAAGCCTCGCGACGTGTCCCTTGCCTTGATCTCCCCGCCCCTTGCGAGCTAGCCTGGTGAGGCCGCCCCTGAGGAGGTCTTGCGTCGTCCGCCTCGCGAGGCTTGGCCCCTCGCGAGGGTCTTGGGTGTTTCCTAGTGAAGATGGGCCGCACAGGGCCGCTAGTGGAGCCACATTGTGGGCCGCAGGCAGGCAAGTCTGTGGACCCCCTGTCGGTGTCAAAACTGGCAGATCTCGGGTAGGGGGTCCCGAACTGTGCATCTAAGGTCGGTGGTAACAGGAGACATGGAACACAATGTTTTACCCAGGTTCGGGCCCTCTCTATGGAGGTAATTGAAGGAAATATGCCCTAGAGGCAATAATAAAGTTATTATTTCCTTATAATCATGATAAATGTTTATTATTCATGCTAGAGTTGTATTAACCGGAAACATAATACATGTGTGAATACATAGACAAACAAAGTGTCACTAGTATGCCTCTACTTGACTAGCTCGTTAATCAAAGATGGTTATGTTTCCTAACCATGAACAATGAGTTGTTATTTGATTAACGGGATCACATCATTGAGAGAATGATCTGATTGACATGACCCATTCCATTAGCTTAGCACCCGATCGTTTAGTATGTTGCTATTGCTTTCTTCATGACTTATACATGTTCCTGTAACTATGAGATTATGCAACTCCCGTTTACCGGAGGAACACTTTGGGTACTACCAAACGTCACAACGTAACTGGGTGATTATAAAGGAGGACTACAGGTGTCTCCAAAGGTTCATGTTGGGTTGGCATATTTCGAGATTAGGTTTTGTCACTCCGATTGTCGGAGAGGTATCTCTGGGCCCTCTTGGTAATAAACATCACTTAAGCCTTGCAAGCATTGCAACTAAATGAGTTAGTTGCAGGATGATGTATTACAGAACGAGTAAAGAGACTTGCCGGTAACGAGATTGAACTAGGTATTGGAATACCGACGATCGAATCTCGGGCAAGTAACATACCGATGACAAAGGGAACAACGTATGTTGTTATGCGGTCTGACCGATAAAGATCTTCGTAGAATATGTAGGAGACAATATGGGCATGCAGGACCCGCTATTGGTTATTGACCGGAGACATGTCTCAGTCATGTCTGCATTGTTCTCGAACCCGTAGGTTCCGCACGCTTAAGGTTACGAAGACTGTTATATTATGAATTTATGCATTTTGATGTGCCGAAGGTTGTTCGGAGTCCCGGATGTGATCACGGACATGACGAGGAGTCTCGAAATGATCGAGACATAAAGATTGATATATTGGAAGCCTATGTTTGGATACCGGAAGTGTTTCGGGTGAAATCGGGATTTTACCGGAGTACCGGGAGGTTACCGGAACCCCCCGGGAGCTAAATGGGCCATGATGGGCCTTAGTGGAAAAGAGAAGAGGCAGCCCTACATGGGCCGTGCACCCCTCCCCTCCCTTGGTCTAAATAGGACAAGGAGAGAGGGCCGGCCCCTCTCTCTCTTTTCCCCCCTCCGCGAATCCTATTCCAACTAGGATTGGGGGGGAATCCTGCTCCTAGAGGGAGGAGGACTCTCCTGGCGCGCCCTCCTTCGCCGGCCAGCCTCCCCCCCTCTAGTCCTTTACATACGGAGGCAGGAGCACCCCAGAGACACACAAGTTGATCCACGTGATCTATTCCTTAGCCATGTGCGGCACCCCTAGCCACCATAGTCCTCGATAATATTGTAGCGGTGCTTAGGCGAAGCCCTGCAGCAGTAGTACGTCAAGATCGTCACCACGCCGTCGTGCTGACGGAACTCTTCCCCGACACTTTGCTGGATCAGAGTCCGGGGATCGTCATCGAGCTGAACGTGTGCTAGAACTCGGAGGTGCCATAGTTTCGGTGCTTGATCGGTCGGATCATGAAGACGTACGACTACATCAACCAAACGCTTCCCTTGTCGATCTACTAGGTATGTAGATCATACTCCCCCTCTCGTTGCTATGCATCACATGATCTTGCGTGTGCATAGGATTTTTTTTGAAATTACTACGTTCCCCAACAGTGGCATCCGAGCCTAGGTTTTATATGTTGATGTTATATGCACGAGTAGAACACAAGTGAGTTGTGGGCGATATAAGTCATACTGCCTACCAGCATGTCATACTTTGGTTCGGCGGTATTGTTGGATGAAGCGGCCCAGACCGACATTACGCGTACGCTTACGCGAGACCGGTTCTCCCGACGTGCTTTGCACAAAGGTGGCTTGTGGGTGACAGTTTCTCCAACTTTAGTTGAACCAAGTGTGGCTACGCCCGGTCCTTGCGAAGGTTAAAACGGAGTCAAATTGACAAACTATCGTTGTGGTTTTGATGCGTAGGTGAGATTGGTTCTTACTTAAGCCCGTAGCAGCCACGTAAAACTTGCAACAACAAAGTAGAGGACGTCTAACTTGTTTTTGTAGGGCATGTTGTGATGTGATATGGTCAAGACATGATGCTGAATTTTATTGTATGAGATGATCATGTTTTGTAACCGAGTTATCGGCAACCGGCAGGAGCCATATGGTTGTCGCTTTATTGTATGCAATGCAATCGCGATGTAATGCTTTACTTTATCACTAAACAGTAGCGATAGTCGTGGAAGCACAAGCTTGGCGAGGCGACAGTGATGCTACGATGGAGATCAAGGTGGCGCGCCGGTGACGATGGTGATCACGACGGTGCTTCGGAGATGGAGATCACAAGCACAAGATGATGATGGCCATATCATATCACTTATATTGATTGCATGTGATGTTTATCTTTTATGCATCTTATCTTGCTTTGTTTGACGGTAGCATTATAAGATGATCTCTCACTAAATTATCAAGAAGTGTTCTCCCTGAGTATGCACCGTTGCGAAAGTTCTTCATGCTGAGACACCACGTGATGATCGGGTGTGATAGGTTCTACGTTCAAATACAACGGGTGCAAAACAGTTGCACACGCGGAATACTCAGGTTATACTTGACGAGCTAAGCATATACAGATATGGCCTCGGAACACGGAGACCGAAAGGTCGAGCGTGAATCATATAGTAGATATGATCAACATAATGATGTTCACCAATGAAACTACTCCATCTCACATGATGATCAGACATGATTTAGTTGATTTGGATCACGTAATCACTTAGAGGATTAGAGGGATGTCTATCTAAGTGGGAGTTCTTTAAGTAAATTAACTGAACTTAAATTTATCATGAAACTTAGTACCTGATTAGTATCTTGCTTGTTTATGTTTGATTGTAGATAGATGGCTCGTGCTGTTGTTCCGTTGAATTTTAATGCGTTCCTTGAGAAAGCAAAGTTGAAAGATGATGGTAGCAATTACACGGACAGGGTCCGTAACTTGAGGATTATCCTCATTGCTGCACAGAAGAATTACGTCCTGGTAGCACCGCTGGGTGCCAGGCCTGCTGCAGGAGCAACGCCGGATGTTATGAACGTCTGGCAGAGCAAAGCTGATGACTACTCGATAGTTCAGTGTGCCATGCTTTACGGCTTAGAATCGGGACTTCAACGACGTTTTGAACGTCATGGAGCATATGAGATGTTCCAGGAGTTGAATTTAATATTTCAAGCAAATGCCCGGATTGAGAGATATGAAGTCTCCAATAAGTTCTATAGCTGCAAGATGGAGGAGAACAGTTCTGTCAGTGAGCATATACTCAAAATGTCTGGGTATAATAATCACTTGATTCAATTGGGAGTTAATTTTCCAGATGATTGCGTCATTGACAGAATTCTCCAATCACTGCCACCACACTACAAGAGCTTCGTGATAAACTATAATATGCAAGGGATGAATAAGACTATTCCAGAGCTCTTCGCGATGCTAAAAGCTGCGGAGGTAGAAATCAAGAAGGAGCATCAAGTGTTGATGGTCAACAAGACCACTAGTTTCAAGAAAAAGGGCAAAGGGAAGAAGAAGGGGAACTTCAAAAAGAACGGCAAGCAAGTTGCTACTCAAGAGAAGAAACCCAAACCTGGACCTAAGCCTGAAACTGAGTGCTTCTATTGCAAGCAGACTGGTCACTGGAAGCGGAACTGCCCCAAGTATTTGGCGGATAAGAAGGATGGCAAGGTGAACAAAGGTATATGTGATATACATGTTATTAATGTGTACCTTACTAATGCTCGCAGTAGCACCTGGGTATTTGATACTGGTTCTGTTGCTAATATTTGCAACTCGAAACAAGGACTACGGATCAAGCGAAGATTGGTTAAGGACGAGGTGACGATGCGCGTGGGAAACGGTTCCAAAGTCGATGTGATCGCAGTCGGCACGCTACCTCTACATCTACCTTCGGGATTAGTATTAGACCTAAATAATTGTTATTTGGTGCCAGCGTTAAGCATGAACATTATATCTGGATCTTGTTTGATGCGAGACGGTTATTCATTTAAATCAGAGAATAATGGTTGTTCTATTTATATGAGTAATATCTTTTATGGTCATGCACCCTTGAAGAGTGGTCTATTCTTGTTGAATCTCGATAGTAGTAACACACATATTCATAATGTTGAAGCCAAAAGATGCAGAGTTGATAATGATAGTGCAACTTATTTGTGGCACTGCCGTTTAGGTCATATCGGTGTAAAGCGCATGAAGAAACTCCATACTGATGGACTTTTGGAACCACTTGATTATGAATCACTTGGTACTTGCGAACCGTGCCTCATAGGCAAGATGACTAAAACACCGTTCTCCGGTACTATGGAGAGAGCAACAGATTTGTTGGAAATCATACATACAGATGTATGTGGTCCGATGAATATTGAGGCTCGTGGCGGATATCGTTATTTTCTCACCTTCACAGATGACTTAAGCAGATATGGGTATATCTACTTAATGAAACACAAGTCTGAAACATTTGAAAAGTTCAAAGAATTTCAGAGTGAAGTTGAAAATCATCGTAACAAGAAAATAAAGTTTCTACGATCTGATCGTGGAGGAGAATATTTGAGTTACGAGTTTGGTGTACATTTGAAAAATTGTGGAATAGTTTCGCAACTCACGCCACCCGGAACACCTCAGCGTAATGGTGTGTCCGAACGTCGTAATCGTACTTTACTGGATATGGTGCGATCTATGATGTCTCTTACTGATTTACCGCTATCATTTTGGGGATACGCTCTAGAGACGGCCGCATTCACGTTAAATAGGGCACCATCAAAAACCGTTGAGACGACGCCTTATGAACTGTGGTTTGGCAAGAAACCAAAGTTGTCGTTTCTGAAAGTTTGGGGCTGCGATGCTTATGTGAAAAAGCTTCAACTTGATAAGCTCGAACCCAAATCGGAGAAATGTGTCTTCATAGGATATCCAAAGGAAACTATTGGATACACCTTCTATCACATATCCGAAGGCAAGACTTTTGTTGCTAAATTCGGAAACTTTCTGGAGAAGGAGTTTCTCTCGAAAGAAGTGAGTGGGAGGAAAGTAGAACTTGACGAGGTAACTGTACCTACTCCCTTATTGGAAAGTAGTACATCACAGAAAACTGTTTCTGCGACACCTACACCAGTTAGCGAGGAAGCTAATGATGATGATCATGAAACTTCAGAACAAGATACTACTGAACCTCGTAGATCAACCAGAGTAAGATCCGCGCCAGAGTGGTACGGTAATCCTGTTCTGGAAGTCATGCTACTAGATCATGATGAACCTACGAACTATGAAGAAGCGATGGTGAGCCCAGATTCCGCAAAATGGCTTGAATCCATGAAATCTGAGATGGGATCCATGTATGAGAACAAAGTGTGGACTTTGGTTGACTTGCCCGATGATCGGCAAGCAATTGAGAATAAATGGATCTTCAAGAAGAAGACTGACGCTGACGGTAATATTACTGTCTACAAAGCTCGACTTGTCGCAAAAGGTTTTCGGCAAGTTCAAGGGATTGACTATGATGAGACCTTCTCACCCGTAGCGATGCTTAAGTCTGTCCGAATCATGTTAGCAATTGCCGCATTTTATGATTATGAAATTTGGCAGATGGATGTCAAAACTGCATTCCTGAATGGATTTCTGGAAGAAGAGTTGTATATGATGCAACCAGAAGGTTTTGTCGATCCAAAGGGAGCTAACAAAGTGTGCAAGCTCCAGCGATCCATTTATGGACTGGTGCAAGCCTCTCGGAGTTGGAATAAACGCTTTGATAGTGTGATCAAAGCATTTGGTTTTATACAGACTTTGGAGAAGCCTGTATTTACAAGAAAGTGAGTGGGAGCTCTGTAGCATTTCTGATATTATATGTAGATGACATATTACTAATTGGAAATGATATAGAATTTCTGGATAGCATAAAGGGATACTTGAATAAGAGTTTTTCAATGAAAGACCTCGGTGAAGCTGCTTACATATTAGGCATTAAGATCTATAGAGATAGATCAAAACGCTTAATTGGACTTTCACAAACCACATACCTTGACAAATTTTGAAGAAGTTCAAAATGGATCAAGCAAAGAAAGGGTTCTTGCCTATGTTACAAGGTGTGAAGTTGAGTAAGACTCAATGCCCGACCACTGCAGAAGATAGAGAGAATATGAAAGATGTTCCCTATGCATCAGCCATAGGATCTATCATGTATGCAATGCTGTGTACCAGACCTGATGTGTGCCTTGCTATAAGTCTAGCAGGGAGGTACCAAAGTAATCCAGGAGTGGATCACTGGACAGCGGTCAAGAACATCCTGAAATACCTGAAAAGGACTAAGGATATGCTTCTTGTATATGGAGGTGACAAAGAGCTCATCGTAAGAGGTTACGTTGATGCAAGCTTTGACACTGATCCGGACGATTCTAAATCGCAAACCGGATACGTGTTTACATTAAACGGTGGGGCTGTAAGTTGGTGCAGTTCTAAACAAAGCGTTGTAGCGGGATCTACATGTGAAGCAGAGTACATAGCTGCTTCGGAAGCAGCAAATGAAGGAGTCTGGATGAAGGAGTTCATATCCGATCTAGGTGGCATACCTAGAGCATCGGGTCCAATGAAAATCTTTTGTGACAATACTGGTGCAATTGCCTTGGCAAAGGAATCCAGATTTCACAAGAGAACCAAGCACATCAAGAGACGCTTCAATTCCATCCGGGATCTAGTCCAGGTGGGAGACATAGAGATTTGCAAGATACATACGGATCTGAATGTTGCAGACCCGTTGACTAAGCCTCTTGCACGAGCAAAACATGATCAGCACCAAGGCTCCATGGGTGTTAGAATCATTACTATGTAATCTAGATTATTGACTCTAGTGCAAGTGGGAGACTGAAGGAAATATTCCCTAGAAGCAATAATAAAGTTATTATTTCCTTATAATCATGATAAATGTTTATTATTCATGCTAGAATTGTATTAACCGGAAACATAATACATGTGTGAATACATAGACAAACAAAGTGTCACTAGTATGCCTCTACTTGACTAGCTCGTTAATCAAAGATGGTTATGTTTCCTAACCATGAACAATGAGTTGTTATTTGATTAACGGGATCACATCATTGAGAGAATGATCTGATTGACATGACCCATTCCATTAGCTTAGCACCCGATCGTTTAGTATGTTGCTATTGCTTTCTTCATACTTATACATGTTCCTGTAACTATGAGATTATGCAACTCCCGTTTACCGGAGGAACACTTTGGGTACTACCAAACGTCACAACGTAACTGGGTGATTATAAAGTAGTACTACATGTGTCTCCAAAGGTTCATGTTGGGTTGGCGTATTTCGAGATTAGCTTTTGTCACTCCGATTGTCGGAGAGGTATCTCTGGGCCCTCTCGGTAATGCACATCACTTAAGCCTTGCAAGCATTGCAACTAAATGAGTTAGTTGCGGGATGATGTATTACAGAACGAGTAAAGAGACTTGCCAGTAACGAGATTGAACTAGGTATTGGAATACCGACGAGCGAATCTCGGGCAAGTAACATACCGATGACAAAGGGAACAACGTATGTTGTTATGCAGTCTGACCGATAAAGATCTTCATAGAATATGTAGGAGCCAATATGGGCATGCAGGTCCCGCTATTGGTTATTGACCGGAGACATGTCTCGGTCATGTCTGCATTGTTCTCGAACCCGTAGGGTCCGCATGCTTAAGGTTGTGATGACTGTTATATTATGAGTTTATGCATTTTGTTGTACCGAAGGTTGTTCAGAGTCCCGGATGTGATCACAGACATGACGAGGAGTCTCGAAATGGTCGAGACATAAAGATTGATATATTGGAAGCCTATGTTTGGATACCGGAAGTGTTTCGGGTGAAATCGGGATTTTACCGGAGTACCGGGAGGTTACCGGAACCCCCCGGGAGCTAAATGGGCCATGATGGGCCTTAGTGGAAAAGAGAAGAGGCAGCCCTACATGGGCCGCGCGCCCCTCCCCTCCCTTGGTCCGAATAGGACAAGGAGAGAGGGCCGGCCCCTCTCTCTCTTTTCCCCCCTCCGCGAATCCTATTACAACTAGGATTGGGGGGGGAATCCTGCTCCTAGAGGGAGTAGGACTCTCCTGGCGCGCCCTCCTTGGCCGGCCAGCCTCCCCCCTCTAGTCCTTTATATACGGAGGCAGGAGCACCCCAGAGACACACAAGTTGATCCACGTGATCTATTCCTAAGTCGTGTGCGGCGCCCCCAGCCACCATAGTCCTCGATAATATTGTAGCGGTGCTTAGGCGAAGCCCTGCAACAGTAGTATGTCAAGATCGTCACCACGCCGTCGTGCTGACGGAACTCTTCCCCGACACTTTGCTGGATCGGAGTCCGGGGATCGTCATCGAGCTGAACGTGTGCTAGAACTCGAAGGTGCCATAGTTTCGGTGCTTGATCGGTCGGACCGTGAAGACGTACGACTACATCAACCAAACGCTTCCGTTGTCGATCTACTAGGTATGTAGATCATACTCCCCCTCTCGTTGCTATGCATCACATGATCTTGCGTGTGTGTAGGATTTTTTTTGAAATTACTACGTTCCCCAACAGTAATACCCTATGTCTTGCTTGATTGATCTTGATGAATATGCGTATTACAAGAGTTGATATACCACGAGATCATAATGGCTAAACCCTAGAGGTGTAGCTTGTATGGTTATGATAATGTCTATCCCTCCGGACTAAGTCCTCCAGTTTATATAGTCATCGGGAGGATCTAGGGTTACACAAGGTCGGTTACAAAGAAAGGAATCTACATATTTAGTCACCAAGCTTGCCTTCCACGCCAAGGAGAGTCCCATCTGAACATGGGTGCAGTCTTCGGTCTTCATATCTTCACAGACCATCAGTCCGGCCCATGGCTAACAGGCCGGATGCCCGAGGACCCCTTAGTCCAGGACTCCCTTAGTAGCCCCTGAACCTGGCTTCAATGACAACGTATCCGACGCGTAGATATGTCTTTGGCATTGCAAGGCGGGTTCCTCCTTCTGAACTCCAAGATAATCTTCGGACATATTGAATGTGTCCGGACCAGTAACACACACACAACCGCAGAGAGAATATAATATTCCAGGAGTCCAATCTCCTGACAAATTTTTACAATGTGACATCACACTCGCACGGTTTTTCGAACCGTTTCCTGTCCCGCCGTTCCATGTTTCAAGGCACGGTTGCTATTGGCACATTCTGTCGAAGCAAAGATCGTGCCCCCTTATTGCGGGATTCTCATTAATACGAGCACGGGTAACCCAACCGTTCCATTGGAAATATTCCTTAGGAATAGGCAGGCTTTCAAGCTCAGGAGGAGGCGTTTAATCCCCGCTGCCTTTATAAAGGAACCAAGGGCCTTCCTTGTTGACGCCAAACTTCTCCTCAGCCTCTCCAACCTTGAGTTCTAGCACCCAAGGTTTCGACTTCGTTGCTCTGAGCTTCCCCATTATGTCCGGACCCAGCCCTCAAGGCCGATGGGTGGCTTCCTCCGTTACGGAGGAGGATATTGCGAAGCTTCGAGCGAACAGATACCTGACCGCGGAAATCCACCACAGGCTTCCTGCTCAAGGGCAAGTTATCCAGACCTCCAGATCTGGCGAGAGGGTCGTGTTCATCTCACACTTCCTTCGAGGGCTAGGGCTCGCTCTTCACCCCTTTGTCCGGGGACAAATGTTCTATTATGGACTAGATTTTCATGATCTAGCCCCGGAGTCTTTCCTCCATGTCTCGGCATTCATCATTACGTGCGAGGCCTTCCTCCGAATCCCCCCACACTTTGGCTTATGGCTCAAGACCTTCAGTGTGAAACCAAAGGTAGTCGACGGGGAATAGGTGGAGTGCAGCGGTGCTGTAGTTAGCGAGCTCACCAACACTCCTTGGCCAAAAGGCTCTTTTGCCGAAACTTCCAATCAATGGCAGCGAGAGTGGTTTTACATTACAGAGCCCCACAGCACTAAGTGGGTAGCTGCACCCACGTTTTGCCCTGGTCCACCATTGCAGCTTGCATCATGGGCCAACATGGGGCTGGATTGGGGATCAGTTGATGAAGTGCGGACTCTACAAAGCTGCATCCAAACCCTCCTCGAGAGGGACATCGATCTTGTCAGTGTGATTCAAGTAATTCTGATTCGCCGAATCCTTCCATGCCAGCGTAGGCCTCTTCGTATGTGGGAGTTCAGTCTAGAAGGACCGCGAACCCTCCAACACTTCTTTGGCATTACGAACAAAGAGATGTGGCAGTTGTTTTTCAGAAAACGAAAACATTAGCTGGACACTACTGAGGACACATGCCTCGACTGTAACCGTCCGGATACCCCGGTAAGCACTTGACTTCCGAACAACCCCTTTTTTTAAATATGCCGTAATACATTACTAAGCAAACTATCTCCTTCCATGGCTGGATAAAGAAATCAGAGCTGATTAGGTGTCCGGCCCCTCTTCCCGAAGGTTCAGCGGATCCTATATTAACAAGGATGCTAGCCTTGGCACCGTACCAGATGCCTGTGAAGGAGGGCAAGGCAGAGAGGACCAAAGATGCCCCCCATCCCGAAGGTGCGCTAGACATTGTGTCTTGAGGAATCAAGATTCCATCACCCGAAGACAAAAATGAATGGGAAGTGAACGTCTGTTCCCCCCATGGGAAGAAAAGGGCCGCCTACGAAGATTGGGAGGAAAATGCTCCTAAGCGAGGCAAGATGCCTTCGTCGGGTGGCTCGGGTTTGGAGGACAACATCATTGCGTAGTCCCATGGTGAGGACAAGCCTCAGGCCAAATCGTAAGTGAACAAGGGTGTTTTAAACACGTCCCGTCCCTTTCTTCTAACGTCTAGAATATATGTTTTTTGCAGTTCGACACACATTCTTCTTCACCAATCCTCTTCCTCAGGGGATCTTCTCCCAGAGATGATGGAAAGCAAGACGTCTCCAACAATCTCTTCGCCCAACAGGGCGGACGACTTTGAGGTGTCGTCGCGGAGGGTCTCTACCGATCAACAAGTGGTGCGAGGGATGATGAAGACACAACCGGAAGGAGAAACTTCGGTGGCCCAGGGTCTGGGGACCAACAATAAATGCCCCGAACATTCCGGTCTACAGCCGGATATGAATAAACGGATCCCTCCAAAGGAAGGCCGTGCTCCTACAGCAGCCTCTGGAGACCCAGAGGCGTCGGATATATTGACGAACATGCTGTGACATGCGTCCATCTTAGAGGAACATCGTACCTTGATGGGCACTGTGATCGAAAAGGTCCTGGCCGCGAAAAGCAGATTGAATGAGGCCTTCATGGGCCTACTAAGAGGCTTCGAGGTTTGTACCATAATATGTTCGATTGTGTTTTATTCAAGAATACACCTGTGTATAGATAGTAGCCCCTGAGACTCTGATTGGCTTCCCGAGGGAGGCGATCAGAGGATCAAAAGATATGCCCAGGAAGTAATATGATTAATTGGAACACAGGCTGTGACCTCCCTGAAAACTGTCTGGACTGTAGAGATTGCAAATTTGCAATGCAAGATTGATGAGGCAGATACGGATATCGCGTTTATCAACATGCGTCTTGATGAGTCGCAAGGTACGTATTCGGAGCAATCCTTACATATACGTGTTTGTAATATAAGCATGACACTGAAAATTGCATATTGGAATATGCATGGCTGTAGATGGTGCTGCCGCCGTCGAGATTCTTCGGGCGGAGCTGGCCCAGGCCAAGGAGCAGGCCTGGTTTAGTAATGCGGCTGCCGAAAAGGCATCGGCCGAGTTAAAGGCCGATCAAGCTGCTCGTCACCAAGATAAGGAGAAAATATCCTTGATGGCGCTCGAACTAAAAAATGCTACTTGCTGCTGTGAATTCCTAGAGGAGAATAAAGCCAAAGCGGCTGAGCTTGACAAGGCCTTAAGAGAGGCGAAAGAAGCGCGGTCCGAATCTAGAGGGGTCCGTGAGGAGATCTGGCAAGCTGGGGAGATTGCGGCTGGTAAGGCCTTTTTATTACATGCTAAGTTTCGTGATCCGAATTATGCTCAGCTTAACCAAGTATGGAGTTCTCCAGACGTGTTTTTGGACCTGCCGAAGAGTTCATCCGATGTGGTGCAGTTTTATCAAGCGCAAAAGGGATATGCGACGGAGAAGCTTTTCTGGTCACAGTTCTGCGCATCAAAACACCCGCTGCTGCTGAATGACCAGATGTCCCAATGGGCCGAGCTTCACAGGATGTCCGACGCTACCATGAAGAACATCGTACTTCAGCTGTGGCCGACGGAGCCGATTCCGAATAGCTATTTTGGCTTGGTGCGGCGGCTTGTTTATGCGGTGCCCCGCATCGACGCCGTGAAGTGGTCGGCGTGCATTGAAGGTGCACGGATGGACTTTGCCCAAGTCAAGGCATACTTGGGGAAGATGAAGGCCGTTGATGTTGCAGCGCAGGGTCCACCCAAGGGCGAGGACCATCACGCACCAGAGCATTACTTTGAGGATGTCTTAGAGGCTGCCCGCTTGATAGGGGGTCAATGTTCGAAAGGCATAATATTCGAGTGAACTCTTTACGGCTTGTAAAAGACAACTATTATAATCAATCTATATTTTGATTTTGCCTAAAGGTTGTTGTTCCTCCTGTGCAGCCGTTTGTATATGATCTGAAAGTTTTCCAGTCATCGGCTTCAGCCCCCTCGTAGGAAGTACGGGGGTGTTCGAAAAAGCATCTGATCAATCTTGACCCAATGTCTTGGTCCGTGAAGGAGCTGTCAATGCGGCGAACAAGGCAACCAGACAATAGGGCATTAGCACTTTCACTTAGCCATATGAGTTTTATGGTGGGTCTATGACATAGCCCTGGTATGTATGCGGCTTATTCATGCGATGCGTTTACGTGTTTGACCGGAAAGAGATCCTTCATGTGACACGGAGGGAATCGCGAAAGATTCTGATAAGTCATCGAGTGGTTGACTAGCTCTTGCCGCATCATGATAGTCAGTTTTCGGCTTTCTCTACTGAGGTGCTTAACCAGGTGAACCAGAAGCACAATCGCAGTAGTTCTCCCTTTACTACCCTAGCAGATAGAGCGGAACGTAGGATAGCAAGCACATGAGTCGGGCAACCCAACTATTGACCCAAGACATGATTCAGAGCTGATGCATATAAGGCCAAACTCGTGACGCCAAAGTACGCTATAGAGCTTTTCGGACTTATCAGCAACTCCTTTGTTCCCATACCGAGCCCCTGGCAAGTTATGCCGAGGTGTAGGTTTGAGACAACCGTAGGGGCAAAACTCGGTCCTTTTAGAAAAGAATGGATTATTTTTACTGGGATCTGGGTGATGTGCCAATTGTGTATATAGATAACAAAGCCGCAACCCCGGCTATTTGATATGCCAGGGGTCGAAGGCGGAGGAAAAAGGCACTTTACAGGCTCGAAATATAGAGTGCGGTCTACAAAAAGTTATTTCGGACCTCCTGTGGCATGTCTACGCCGCCTGTCGTCGGTGAAGGAACTCCTTGATGGAAATAGCCCTTAGGTGAGTGTACGAACCCGAACTCCGATAGAGTTCGAGGCCAGCCATTGAGCCACCAAAGGAGGGAAACAAGAAAAAAAGAAGAAGAAAAAATAGTTAAAAAAGGAAAGTTATGGGAGTACTTTCTTGTCCGTCTGTGTTGTGCTTCCGCTGGTGCCCAGGGTATTTTAAGTGCATAGTTATGTATACACGGTACATATTTTCTTGGTATATGCGGCGGACGGCGGAAGCCGAACTGCTAGTCTTGTATGGGATTTGAACGGTCATGTTGAATGGAGACAGGTGGCTTAATGGCTGACGAGGTATGCGGTGTAATGCCCCCGCTGTGTAGTTCGACTGAGATAGCAGTGGTGTGATCCTCTGCACGGAGAGAGCGCTCCATGCGTTCCCCTATAGGGAACGGTGTCATGTGTACCATGTTTACTGTCTTTTCTTCGGGGGGAAACTTCTTGTGACCCCTGGTATTTGGTTGGAGAGTTTCATCATCATCGTCGTCGTCGCCGGGCTGCTTCTTCCCCTTGTATTCGGCGTTTAACTTGCTAGCCTGTTTGAAGACCCAATAGCTTCTATTGGTGTGGTTAGCTGGTTTATTGGGGTGGCCATGAATCTGGCAGGGCCTATCCAATATCTTATCCAAATTGGATAGTCTGTCTCTGTTTGCCTTAAATGGCTTCTTCCGTTGACCGGGTTTGGGGCCGCTGAATCTGGCGTTGACCGCTGTGTCGTGCACTCCCTCATTACTATTGCCACGTTTGTGCTTATTGCATGGTGGTTTCCCGTTGCCATCTCAAACTTCGGAAGTGCCCGGGTCGCTGGCACTGTTGCTTCTACGAGCGAGCCAGCTGTCTTCTCCCGCGCAAAAGTGGGTCATCAGAGCGGTAAGGGTTGACATGGATTTTGGTTTTTCCTGACAGAGGTGGCGGGAGAGCCACTTGTCTCGGACACTGTGTTTAAAGGCCGCTAGGGCTTCCGCGACCGGACATTCTACGATTTGGTTCTTTTTAACTAAGAACCTAGTCCAGAGCTTTCTGGCTGACTCTCCGGGCTGTTGGACGATGTGACTTAAGTCATCGGTGTCTGGTGGCCGGATGTATGTACCTTGGAAGTTGTCACGGAAGGTGTCTTCCAGGTCTTCCCAACTGCCGATAGAGTTTTCAGGCAGACTGTTTAACCAGTACCTTGCTGGTCCTTTGAGTTTTAGTGGGAGGTATTTGATGGCATGAAGGTTGTCTCCTCGAGCCACGTGAATATGGAGAAGAAAATCCTCGATCCATACCGCGAGGTCAGTTGTTCCATCATATGATTCAATATTCACGGGTTTAAAGCCTGCTGGGAATTCATGCTCCATTACTACGTCAGTGAAGCAGAGTGGGTGTGCGACGCCTCTATATTGGGCCATGTCGCGACGTAGCTTAGATGGAGTCCGTCTGTGATTTTTGGCTTGGTCGTGACTAGACTTGTCCCGTCCGAATAGGTAGCCGACGTTGCGTGTCAAGGCACGTCCTCGCGATCCATAGATCAATCTGATATGTCTTGCTCTACTGTCCAGGTCCTGCCGAGGGTCATATGTATGACCCCGAACTGTTTTATCTCCATTTTTCTTTGGGGTGAGGCGGGCTGCGGTTTGGCTTGAGTTGCCGCTTTATCCCGACTGCATGGTGGTCGGTTAGCCGCATTGTCCCGACCATGTGGTACAGGCCCGGGCGCTTCCTTCGAACTGAGGTAGCAATCTGCGCTGCGGGTAACCCCAGGTTGTGCGCGTGGGGCCATATTCTTTGGCCACTAGTATATCTTTCCATCTATTGTTGAGCAGATCTTGGTCAGCTTGAAGCTGCTGTTGTTTCTTTTTCAGGCTCCTTTATGTGGCTAATAGTCGGTGTTTACAGCGCTCCTGCTCAAGAGGTTCCTTAGGCATGATGAAATCTTCATCGCCGAGGCTCTCCTCGTCCTCAGAGAGCAGAAGATAATTACTGTCCACTGAGTCTTCGTGTATGGCATGTTCATGCGGGCTATCGTGCCCGTCTTCCAGTTCATCATGTTCGGATGTTTCCCCAACAGGGGCTTCATTGTCTTCGGCATTGTACGGGGTGTTGTTTTCTCCGGTGTCGGTATTACTGTCTTTTGCATGACATGACTTAGAGCGGCGCCCCTAACGCCGGCGTCTGGGCTGTGTCTCAGGAGGCTTATACTCAACTGGATCTTCTTCGTCATCATCGTCTGTACCGTCGAAGTCTTCGGAGCCGTAATCGAGCATGTTGGTTAAGTCCTCAACAGTGGCTATGGAGTGGGTGGCGGGTGGGGAGCAAAATTCTCCACCGTCAGCCCCTAGTTCGAACCGGATATAGTTCAGCTATGAGTCCTCCGCCAAGGACAGGTTCTTTAATGAGTTTAGCATGTCGCCCAAAGGCAAGTGCTGGAAGATGTCTGCGGCACTGAATTCGAAGATCGATAAACGATCAAGTTCGGCGTCCGCGGGCTCACATGGTTCGGAACTAACAGCCGAAAACGAGTCCGGAGTTCTAGTGGCACGGGTATCGTGTGAGATCAAGCCTATGTGCGGCTCCAATGTCATGGAATCTGTGGCCTCCATTGTGGGGTCGATCCTCCCGTCCTTGGATGGTGCACTCTGCTCTGGATCTAACGCCAGAGTGGTTATGGGAGCTGTCTCTTGGATGCAGTCCAATGACAGATTTAGGTCATGTCCCTCGGGGTGACCCGGAGTGGTAGCCGCGGTCTCGAATCTGGCGAAGATCAAGTCTCCACGGATGTCCGCAACATAGTTCAAGCTCCCAAATCTGACCTATGGCCAGGGGCGTAGCTTTCAATCTGCTCCATATGGCCAAGCGAGTTGGCCCGCAGAGCGAAGCCGCCGAACATGAAGATCTGTCCGGGCAGGAAAGCTCCCCCTTGGGCAGCATTGTTGTATATGGTTGAAGGAGCCATAGAACCTCTTGATGATGACATAGTGGAACTCTCAATGAAAGCACCAATGCCAGTGTCAAAACCGGCGGATCTCGGGTAGGGGGTCCCGAACTGTGCGTCTAAGGTCGATGGTAATAGGAGACAGGGGACACAATGTTTTACTGAGGTTTGGGCCCTCCCTATGGAGGTAATGCCCTACGTCCTGCTTGATTGATCTTGATGAATATGAGTATTACAAGAGTTGATCTACCAGGAGATCGTAATGGCTAAACCCTAGAGGTCTAGCTTGTATGGTTATGATAATGTCTATCCCTCCGGACAAAGTCCTCCGGTTTATATAGACACTGGGAGGATCTAGGGTTACACAAGGTCGGTTACAAAGAAAGGAATCTACATATTTAGTCGCCAAGCTTGCCTTCCACGCCAAGGCGAGTCCCATGTGGACACGGGTTCTGTCTTCGGTCTTCGTATCTTCATAGCCCATCAGTCCGGCCCATGGCTAACAGGCCGGACGCCCGAGGACCCCTTAGTCCAGGACTCCCTCACCCCCGTTCCCAGTACACCGACAGATTAGCCATGACGACACACAGTGACACAAGGAGCCAGAAAAAAAGAGGCGAACGGGAAAATAGGGTGAATAAAATGGCAAGGGTGAAGTGGGGGAGAGGAAAACGAGAGGCAAATGGCAAATAATGTAATACGAGGGATAAGAGTTTGTGATGGGTACTTGGTATGTCTTGACTTGTGCATAGATCTCCCCGACAACGGCGCCAAAAATCCTTCTTGCTACCTCTTGAGCACTGCGTTGGTTTTCCCTTGAAGAGGAAAGGGTGATGCAGCAAATTAGCGTAAGTATTTCCCTTAGTTTTTGAGAACCAATGTAACAATCCAGTAGGAGACTACTCACAAGTCACCTTGTACCTACACAAACAAATAAGACCCTCGCAACCAACGCGATAAAGGGGTGTCAATACCTTCACGGTCACTTATGAGAGTGAGATCTGATAGAGATAATAAGATAAATATTTTTGGTATTTTTATTATATAGATTGGAAAATAAAGATTGCAAAATAAAATAGATTGGAAACTTATATGATGGAAAATAGACCCGGGGCCATAGGTTTCACTAGTGGCTTTTCTCAAGATAGCATAAGTATTATGGTGGGTAAACAAATTACTGTCGAGCAATTGATAGAAAAGTGCATAATTATGAGAATATCTAGGCATGATCATGTATATAGGCATCACGTCCGTGACAAGTAGACCGAAACGATTCTGCATCTACTACTATTACTCCAAACATCAACCGCTATCCAGCATGCATCTAGAGTATTAAGTTCATAAGAATAGAGTAACGCATTAGGCAAGATGACATGATGTAGAGGGATAAACTCAAGCAATATGATATAAACCCATCTTTTTATCCTCGATGGCAACAATACAATACGTGCCTTGTTGCCTCTGCTATCACTAGGAAAGGACACCGCAAGATTGAACCCAAAGCTAAGCACTTCTCCCATTGCAAGAAAGATCAATCTGGTAGGCCAGACCAAACTGATCATTCGAAGAGACTTGCAAAGATAACAAATCATACATAAAAGATTTCAGAGAAGAATCAAATATTGTTCATAGATAATCTTGATCATAAACCCACAATTCATCGGATCTCGACAACCACACCGCAAAAAGAATTACATTGAATAGATCTCCAAGAAGATCGAGGAGTACTTTGTATTGAGATCCAAAGAGAGAGAAGAAGCCATCTAGCTAATAACGATGGACCGAAGGTCTATAGTAAACTACTCACACATCATCGGAGAGTCTTTGGTGTTGATGTAGAAGCCCTCCGTGATTGATTCCCCCTTCGGTGGAGCTCCGGAAAAGGCCCCAAGATGGGATCTCTTGGGTACAGAAGGTTGCGGCGGTGGAAATAGGGTTTCGTGGTGCTCCTTGATGTTTTGGGGTATATGGATATATATAGGAGGAAGAAGTAGGTCGGTGGAGCTATGAGGGGCCCATGAGGGTGGGGGCGTGCCCAGGAGGGCAGGCACGCCTTCCTGCCTCGTGGCCTCCTCGCTGCTTTCTTGACGTCTACTCCAAGTCCACCGGATCACGTTTGTTCGAAAAATAACTCTCTCGAAGGTTTCATTCCATTTGGATTCCGTTTGATATTCCTTTTCTGCAAAACACTGAAATAGGCAAAAAACAGCAATTTGCACTGGGCCTTGGGTTAGTAGGTTTGTCCCAAGAATAATATGAAAGTGTATAATACAGCCCATTAAACATCCAAAACAGATAATATAATAGCATGGAACAATCAAAAGTTATAAATACATTGGAGACATATCACCAGGATACGAGACTTGTTCTCTGGGCATCTTGCTTCATCTTTTCGTAGTAGGGGTCGATGATGGCCGAGGCGAGTTCAACCAGGGAGTCCTTCTTCATGCTGCCCCCGGACCCTATAGTGCTCACGGATTTCGACAAGGTTCGGGCAGGCCAAGCTCGTAACCCTGAGCACTTTTACATCGTCGGTGGTTTCCACCCTGGCGAACTTGTAGTCGGTGCTGTTGACAAACCTGTTGAAACCGTCACAAGGCTCTATGGCCATGCAGTAGTGGTAGATGAGGACATGATGGCGCACACGCAACTGGGCAATGATAACCTTCTGATCTATGCCGGGACGACCGGCGGTGTACCGAAGGTCAATGCCGACCACCTTGTATTATCTCGAGGAAGCAACTACTGAACGCTGTTGATGTAGTCATCGACCACGACTGGGTCGATGGTGTACACCACCGAGAGATCCTTCTCCCTCGCGTGTGTCTCCACTTTATGCTCGCCGAATTCCATTGGAGCGCTGCTAGACATCCACTCTCTATGTGTCGTCTGATACGTCTCCAACATATGTATGATTTTTGATTCTTCCATGATGTTATATTATCAATCTTGGATGTTTTATAATCATTTTATATCATTTTTTGGTACTAACCTATTGACATAGTGCTAGATTCCAGTTGTTGTTTTTCCATGTTTTTTACATCGTAGAAAATCAATATCAAACGGAGTCCAAATGCCACGAAACTTTACGGAGAATTTTTATGGGCCAGAAGGAACACAACGGGCCCTGGCTGTGCCTGGTGGGTACCTCGAGGGAGGCACAACTCACCAGGGCGCGCCAAGAGGCCCATGCGCGCCCTGGTGGGTTGTGCCCACCTCGGGTGCCCCCGGGACTGCCTCTTTTCTCTATAAATACCCCAATATTCCCAAAACCCTAGGGGAGTTGACGAAATATTGATCCAGCCGCCGCAGAGTCCAGAACCACCAGATCCAATATAGACACCATCTCGGATGGGGTTCACCACCTCCATTGGTGCCTCTCCAATGATGCATGAGTAGTTCTTTGTAGACCTTTGGGTCCGTAGTTAGTAGCTAGATGGCTTCATCTCTCTCTCTCTCTCTTGATTCTCAATACAATGGTCTCTTGGAGATCCATATGATGTAACTCTTTTTGCGGTGTGTTTGTTGGGATCGATGAACTTCGATTTTATGATCAGATCTATTTTTTTATATCCACGAAAGTATTTGAGTTTCTTTGATCTCTTTTATGCATGATCTCTTATAGCCTCGTATTTCTTCTCCGATATTTGGGTTTTGTTTGGCCAACTTGATCTATTTATCTTGCAATGGGAAGAGGTGCTTTATAGTGGGTTCATTCTTATGGTGCTTGATCCCAGTGATAGAAAGGGAACCGACACGTATGTATCGTTGCTACTAAGGATAAAACGATGGGGTCTATCTCTACATAGATAGATCTTGTCTACATCATGTCATTGTTCTTATTGCATTACTCCGTTTCTCCACGAACTTAATACACTAGATGCATGCTGGATAGCGGTCGATGTGTGGAGTAATAGTAGTAGATGCAGGCAGGAGCCGATCTACAAATTTTGGAGATGATGCCTATATAATGTTCATTGTCTGGATATCGTCACAAGTATTTGAAGTTCTATCAATTTCCCAACATTAATATGTTCATCCACCGCTTTGCTATTTTTCTCGAGAGAAGCCACTAGTGTAATCTACGGCCCTAGGGCCTCTTTCTCATATTATTTGCCTTTGCGATCTACTTTTATTTGCATTTATTTTCAGATCTATTAATCCAAAAACCTAAAAATACTTTGCCGCACTTTATTTTATGTGCGATCTATTTATCCAATCTATTACAACCTTTTTCCTGTCATGCACCAATTTCTGGTACCGTTACCCGAAAGGGATTGACAACCCCTTTAACACGTTGGCTTGCGAGGATTTTTTATCTGTGTGCAGGGGTTGTTTATGTTGTTTTGCTTGGTTCTCCTACTAGTTTGATAACCTTGGTTTCAGATCTGACGTAAATACCTACCGCCGCTGTGCTGCATCATCCCTTTCTCTTTGGGGAAATACCGACATAGCTTCAAGAAACATCATTGTCGTGGTTGTGCTTGTTGTGTTGTGGGGCGCGATGGAAAGGTTGAAGAGACTAAGGTTATAATGGCCGCTGGAATTAATGGGGAAGCCGGACGGCCAGGAATATCGACAGGCCCTGATGGCAGTTCTAATTTGCAGCGCGTAACTCCATCGTGCCACACATAACTACATCGCATGGCAATGCATGCGGCGCAACGGCATGCATAAGGGGCCCTCGACGTGATCGTGCGCACGCCCAACCGCTGGCAGAGCGCGGGAAAAAGGGACGCGAGCAGAGTGCTCTGCGGTCGCCTCAACAGCGAGCAACCATATATATATATATGCATATAGCAATTGAACACGCAAGGAAAAACTGTCCACAAGCCGAGCACGCGGACAGACACGAGTAGAGCGCGCAGCGGCGCCTAACGGCGAGTAGAGCTTGCCGAGGGACACGAGCAGAGGCCGGCACAGTCATACATGGCAAATAAGATGAACTGTGCGAGCGATGTCAGAAACATCAAGCACGAATCATATTAGAGTTGCGTGTGCGATACGTGGTATACTGTTGATCCATCCGAGCTGTTTATAATGGAATAAGTCGTGTGTGTTACGGGCAAACGCTTGCTGGTATATAACCTTAAATTTTACCAAAAAAGTGTTAATGCATGTTACAAAAATAGTATAACTAGAAACTATGTTCAAATACGAATCCAATGATATAATCTTTGGCGACATGCATTCATAATTTATTAGTTAAATCCTCATTACAAACCAGGACGGGGTATAGTAGGTAATTAAATCGCAAATGTTTTTTTGTATTAACCGTATGTGTACGTGTCCTTTCGTCCTCCTCTCGCATGTCTTGTCACCCCGCTGCCGCAGACGGCTTACAACGCAAGCTTGCGCAGCACACGGGGGCGTTCTTTTGGCCAAACGGTGGCGCCAATGAATCATCGGTGAGCCCGTTCCCGCACAACCTCGAAGGTTCCCGCGCAAGCTTTCCACCTGACTCGGTGAAATCCCCCAAAATCCCAATGCTTACGGGACTGCTATATAAACCCTCATGGCCGGCGAGTCCCGCATCACATTTTCCCCGCCCTCCCTGTAGCTTATCTCGCCTACTTCTCCCACATTCACCAATGGCACCGGTCTGTCATCGTCGCTCAGCCACTCCGCCATCATCAGAGGACAACTCCAGCTGGGAGGCTCCACCACGGCGGTGGCTCAGTCCCCGATGCAGTGTAGTGTGCGTGGCGTCCCTGTTGGGTGTGCGCGGAACACCCATCACACGCTCCGTCGCCGGTGCCCGTCGGCAGGTGTTGCCGGCCGCCGTTGCCGCCACACAACCGTCGAAATCTAGGGCCATCTCCTGCTCCGCTGCCGCGGCCCAAAGGAGGGAGGTGGCCGTCGTGGCCGCCACCCCACTACCGGCCATCACCTGCTGCACCACCGCGGCCTGAAGGCAGGGTGACCGTCATGGCCGCCATGCCACTGCCGGCCATCACCCGCTCCACCACCACGGCCCGAAGGCGAGAGGTGGCCGTCGTAGTCGCCACCCCATCATCGGCCCCCGAGGCCGCCGGCCCACCATCGACCGCCGGGATCATCACCCGCTCTACCATCGCCGCTCGAAGGAAGGTGGCGGAGGTGGAGGCCCGCACGTATGTCAGCGAGCTTGCTCACTACATTGAGTTCCTACGGGAGGAGGAGCGCCTCGTCGAGCATGCAAAGGGCCTTACCGCAGCCATGGCCGTAGCACACGCCAACGCAGAGGCGAGGAATCAGGAGATCTATGAGCGGTTCAGCCGCTTCGAGAGGGCTCGTGTGGAGCGGCAGTGGGCGTTCGAGCTGGCGAGTGTCGCTGAACGTGCAGCTGCAGCAGACACCATATTGCATTTGTCCAGCTCGTCGGTAGGCTCCTCCTCCTCTGCCTCTTACTGAGCGCGCTCGGCATAGGAGAGGCTGCCGGAAGTATAGCACAAAGCCCCTCCATAGTAGTAGTATTTAGGGGCTATTCTTTAGTTCATCTGAATATAGATGTATTGGAATTGTACAACGTACTTAAGATTAGCTACTATATATAGTTGAACTAGCTATTTCAGTACGTGGTTGGCAACAATTGGGGAAAAGTTTGGTCGGTTCAGCTGTCGAGTTGAACTGTTTGTATAAATTAAGAATGACTGCTTAATCTATGAAGGAAATCTGTGCTTAATTATTGAATTTTAGTTGCAAAAATTAGCTAGTACTAGTGATTTTTAGCTGCATATTTTGACAAATCGCAGTGTTACAAGGATTGACAAATGGCAACGTTACTAAATCAACAAATGTCAATCTTTCCAGTTTGACAAGTGCCAACACACCCAATATGACAGATGCAAATCTTACCGAATTGTCTGTACGTGGTTGCACACGGGTCATCCAAAACAATTGTTTACGTTGAAGGGATGCACAAATCCTGCTCTGTGAATTTTCCCTCGACTTAAGGGGGAAGACCATAACTCTCACTTTGCATACGGGTGTTCTATCTAAAATGTTTACGATCAAGAGCTACAGAAATCCTGCTTGGCACATTTTCTCTTGGCTTCCTGGGGAAGCTGTTGGTTTGCATACGGGTGTTCTAACTAAAATGTTTGCGATCAAGAGCTTGACAAATCCTGCTAGGCACATTTTCCCTTGCTTTCCTAGGGAAGTTGTCAGTTTGCATACGGGTGATCTAACTAAAATATTTGTGATGAGTGTTTTATATTTAAAAACCGTATTAAACTGTGGCTTGGGCGCCATTAATGGAGAGGATGTGAGCAAGCCGGGCGACCATGGAAGTCAAAGGGCTCGCTTCCCGGTGAGCCTGCGCGGCGTACAACTCGCACGCTTCATGGTGAGCCTCCGCATTAGAGTACAGCTCGCACGCCTCCCGTTTAGTGAAACACTCAGGCACCCATCCGCACGACACATCCTAGCCATTAAAAGAGTGAGGCGTGGCGTCACATGAATGGTTAACAGAACGCACACAATTTAAATTATACAAAACATTTGAGATGTTACAGTGGAAGCTATTTGTTTCAAAATGCCTTTGTTGGCTGTTATTCGAGTGTGCCTTCTCTCAAAATGGACACGAAAAATATGACAACATGTCGGGTGCCATTCCATTATAGCATGCCAAGTTTCATGGATTTCAGAAGAGTTTTGGATTTACTATAATTTAGAAACAAAGTATCTCAACATTTTGACGGCAATCAATAGTGCCCTGGTGTTTAAAATTCATTCCCATTTCTTGCATGGGACCTAAGCATGCACTGAAGGACACAAATCTGATTTTTCAACCAATTTATATGCATTGGAGCATCTACATGTAGTTCAAATTGGAATTATGCACATAAAATGCCTACAAACCCCTGTTAATGTATAAAAATGTCCAAACGAACCCCGGAAAATTCCAAAATTAAACACAACACACCTGTTGTTCTATGTCGACACTAGACAAATTACGAACAATAACAGGGAACGGATATCGTTTCGTCCCCAAAGGTGGCACGTTCCCTACTGAAACCATTACACTTATTGTGAGAAGCTCTGGTTTGTGAGAAGCTTATACCCAAACTTGCCCCAAATGGGACAAATTTTTTACCACGGCATGTTGATGCCGCTCCATGATAGCATGCCTAGTTTCATGAATTTCAGACGAGTTTTGTATTTACTAGAATTTAAAAACCAAGTATCTCAATGTTTCCGGCCGAGTGACGGTGGCAGGGTGTTTGAAATTCATTCCCATTTCTTGCATGGGACCTAAGCATGCACCAAAGGACACATATTTGTTTTTTCAACCAATTTATATGCACTGGAGCATGTGCATGTAGTTCAAATTTGAATTATACACATAAAATGGCTAGGAAACCCAGTTAATGTATAAAAATGTCCAAACAAACCCTGAAAAATTCTAAAATTAAACACAACACTCATGTTGTTCTATGTTGACACTAGAAAAAATTTGAAAGCAATAAGAGGCAACGGATATCATTTCGTCCCCAAAGGTGTCACGTTCCCTACCGAAACCACCATGCTTGTTGTCAGAAGCTCTGGGTTGTGAGAAGCTTATACCCAAACCTGCCCCAAATGGGACAAAAAATTTACCACGGTATCTTGATGCCGATCCATGATAGCATGCCAAGTTTCATGAATTTCAGATGAGTTTTGGATTTACTTGAATATAAAAAGTAGGTATCTCAATGTTTGCGGCTGAGTGACGGTGGCAGGGTGTTTGAAATTCATTCCCATTTCTTGCATGGGACCTAAGCATGCACCGAAGGACACATATTTGATTGTTCAACCAACTTATATGCACTGGAGCAAGTGCAAGCAGTTCAAATTTGAATTATGCACATAAAATGCCTAGAAACCCAGTTAATGTATAAAAATGTCCAAATGAACCCTGAAAAATTCCAAAATTAAGCACAACACTCATGTTGTTCTACATTGACACTAGATTTTTTTTGAAAGCAATAAGAGGCAACGGATATCGTTTTGTCACCAAAGGTGGCACGTTTCCTACCAAAACCATCACGCTTGTTGTGAGAAGGTCTGGTTTGTGAGAAGCTTGTACCCGAACCTGCCCCAAATGGGACAATTTTTTTAGCATGCCTTGTTGATGCTGCTCCATGATAGAATGCAAGTTTCATGAATTTCAGACGAGTTTTGGATTTACTAGAATTTAAAAACCAGGTATCTCAATGTTTGCGGCCGAGTGACGGTGGCAGGGTGCTTGAAATCCATTCCCATTTCTTGCATGGACCTAAGCATGCACCGAAGGACACAGATTTGATTTTTCAACCAATTTATATGCACTGGAGCATGTGCATGTAGTTCAAATTTGAATTATGCACATAAAATGCCTAGAAAACCCAGTTAATGTATAAAAATGTCCAAACGAACCCCGAAAAATTCCAAAATTAAACACAACACTCATGTTGTTCTATGTTGACACTAGAAAAGTTTTGAAAGCAATAAGAGGCAATGGATATACGTCCCCAAAGGTGGCATGTTCCCTACAGAAACCATCACGCTTGTTGTGAGAAGCTCTGGTTTGTGAGAAGCTTATACCCTAACCTGCCCCAAATGGGACAAAAAATTTACAGCGGCATGTTGATGCCGCTCCATGATAGCACGCCAAGTTTCGTGAATTTTAGACGAGTTTTGGATTTACTAGAATTTAAAAACCAGGTATCTCAATGTTTGCGGCCGAGTGACTATTGCAGGGTGTTTGAAATTCATTCCCATTTCTTGCATGGGACCTAAGCATGCAACCAAGGACACATATTTGATTTTGTAACCAATTTATATTCACTGGAGCATGTGCAAGTAGTTCAAATTTGAATTATGCACATAAAATGGCTAGGAAACCCAGTTAATGTATAAAAATGTCCAAACGAACCCCAAAAAATTCCAAGATTAAACAGAACACTCATGTTGTTCTATGTTGACACTAGAATTTTTTTAATGCAATAAGAGGCAACGGATATCGTTTCGTCCCCAAAGGTGTCATGTTCCCTACCGAAACCATCACGCTTGTTGTGAGAAGCTCTAGTTTGTGAGAAGATTATACCCAAACCTGCCCCAAATAGGACAAAAAATTTACCACGGCATGTTTGATGCCGCTCCATGATAGCATGCCAAGTTTCATGAATTTCAGACGAGTTTTGGATTTACTAGAATTTAAAAACCAGGTATCTCAATATTTGCGACCGAGTGACAATGGCAGGGTGTTTGACATTCATTCCCATTTCTTGTATGGGACCTAAGCATGCAACCAGGGACACAGGTTTGATTTTTCAACCCATTTATATGCACCGGAGCATGTTCATGTAGTTCAAATTTGAATTATGCAACTAAAATGCCTACAAAACCAAGTTAATGTGTAAAAATGTCCAAACAAACCCTGAATAATTCCATGTTTTTTGACGACACACCTATTGTTGCATGTTCACAGAAGATTAAAGTTCTAGCAATTAAAACACCATCCTTTGCAGCTATGACCCCATTATGTAATTCAAATCAAGACGAAAAATCAAGTAGATCGCACACAGTTTATTATCACCAATTGTGTGAGATGCAACACAAAATATCTTGGAGCATCATCGGAGTGTCAAGCACACCAGCCCGCTCCTCAAATATCATTTCACTATTTAATTGTCGCTGTTGAAAGTTGCGGACATGGACCCGAGTCGTGAGGGCATCTTCGGTGGCCCACTCCGGCAAGAGTGCGGCCGCAGCCACCAGGCGCGTGCTAACAAGCTTTGTGAGGGTGATTGTAATCTGCATCCGGGCGGCCAAGGCAGCCCAAACAGCCGTTGTTGCTTCTCAGGTGGCGGTAGCAGCATCTGCCTCGGGGATAGCAATTGGTGAGAGCGGCATACCAGCTGTCCGTTCCATAGCGGGGGCCTTAGTCCTGATGGAGGCCACCCACGACCATGTTGAGGTCGTCCACGCCCAGCTCGTGGCGGTCACCGCACAAATCGAATGAAGCTTCTCCGACAACGGTCATCAACCCACGACCGAAGAGTTGGCAATCACCGTTCGAGTAGCCGTCCGTTCCTGCACGGCATACCTTGCCACGATGGAGCCTGCCAAAGCCTAGATCGCGTCCACCCATGCCCAGCTCGTGGTTGCCTATTCCAAAGATATGGCGGACGTAGATGGCGAGATGCTTGCAGAGTATGGTGTGATTGATGCCATGGAGCCCCTTCCCAAGGAGACCGTCGGGCGCGAGCTAGACATGGAGGCGGCGGCCGAGATTGACGAGCACCAGTAATACTAGTACTTTTTGTTTTGTTTAATTAAGAGCGCCGGTCTTTAATTTGTTAGAGTAATGTTTAGGTCAGCTAGCTCTGTTTAATTGCTGAACTTGCTCGATTAAGAAGTGTGGGTGTGTTGTAGTCTCCTTTGTGTACCTAAATTATGCAATGACGTGGATGACCACTATAACTAGGGAAATTTGAACCAATTTTTTTTTACGTTCAAACTCATCACACACGGGTTAAGATATCTGAATCGTTTGTGATGTCCACATATTGTACACAGTTCTGAATAAGGGACCGTGTCTGATGACACTTTGCGCGCCAGTTTTTTCGCTGAAGCGATTCCAAATTTTGGGCTTCCGGAAATATCTACCTCCCTGCCCCCTCCCCCTTACCAAAAGCCACATTTCCCCTATTTCAGCCTTTCTTTCCAAGTTGAAACCTTCATTCCTTGCTTGCAGCGCCGCGTCCTTGCCAGCGACCCTTCTTCACACTGCTCGGCCTCGCCTATCCAGGCAGGCAATCCACACCTGACCCCTATCCTCCTCCTCCTTCCACATCCCACATGCCCCGACCAACGACGCGACACCTTCCACCCAAATAACCGACACCCCACCAAATAAGCGCCGCCCTAAGCCATGGTGCGCGCAGTATAGCCAGGATCTCAAGGAGCATTTGGCAGGGGAGAAGCAAATCGCAGCCGCACGCGCGGATGAGGTCGCGATGGCTGCCATTCGTGTCAACCCCCCCGATCTAGGAGGAGCACCTCGCCATCGAGGCCACTGTCGATGCCTCGCGCGTCGACGACGCGACACGGTTGGCTATTTGGTTCAATTCTGCAATGTGATGTTCAATTGTTGTGGGTGCATTTTGTTATTGTATACCATGTGAGAAATAAATTGAATTTGGCTGTAGTAAATACATGAGAAACAAATACAATTGCTATATTTCCAAGTTGTTAATCATGCTTGGTTTGGTTAACTATCTGATCTTCTATTAGGAGTATGTTATATTGTGCAATGTGGTGGTCAGTTAACATTTGGTTCATTTGTTGTGGTGTTTAGTTAACTGTTTGGTTCAATTCTGCAATGCGATGTTCAATTGTTGTGGGTGCATTCTGTTATTGTATACCATGTGAGGAATAAATTGAATTTGTTTATACTAAATACATGAAAAACAAATACAATTGCCATATTTCCAAGTTGTTATGCATGCTTGGTTTGGTTAACTGTCTGATCTTCTATTAGGAGTATGTTAAGTCGTGTAATGTGGTGCTCGGTTAATGTTTGCTTCATTTGTTGTGGTGTTTAGTTAACTACTTGGTTCAATTCTACAATGCTATGTCCAATTGTCGTGGGTAGAATTTGTTATTGTTGTTCATGTGAGGAATAAATCGAATTTGGCTGCACTTAATACATGAGAAACATATACAAGTGCTATATTTCCTAGTTCTTAATCATGCTTGGTTTGGACCAATGGGTTTTCCATGTGGCTTGATTTAATCTGGTGAATCTGCAATGTGATTATTTTTTATCAACGTATTTTACTGATAGCATGCGAACCCTCACTTAACCTAATGACTAACTACCTTATATGTGTTGCAGGGAAACAATAGGAAGCACTGAGGTTTACAATCGAGGTTTGCACATGCACGGTCCTTTGGCTAATAGCACATTATTGTGCAATTGCAGGAAGCATTCTAATATTTAGGTTTTCAACAATTTGGTCTTGCACATGTAGGTCCTGATGTGAGATGTTTTGACCCACTGTTCGATGCTTTTTGCATATGGGGAAATGAGTTGTCCATGAATATCAGTCAAGTCAAGAAACTCAGAAAGATTGTTAGGATAAAGAAATTAGCGACAAAAAACAACAAGATCTTTGTGCACAATGAAGAAGACACTAGTTCACTACGGGATGGTAATAACTATTATACCTTGCCTTTTTTATTCCTTTGCCCCATTTCCAATATAGAGAAGATATTTATGCACATCATTGTTTTCAGGCCTTTCCAAAGTAGTTCACTGGTGATTACCTCTCAAGCCACATGTATGGTCAGGAGGCGAGGAAGGTATTCATACAACACCCATGATTCAATATTTGTTTTGAAAGCTCATGACAGTAGGAGAGGCTACTATTGACTTTTATATATTAATTGATACTATTACAAAAGTTACATGCTTAATCCCATATTCACACTCTTTTTATAACACACCACACCCCTACATGGGAGCGTGTAAGCGGTAGTATAGAATGGGAGGGACTAGAGACAAAGTCTACAAATAAAACTATGGAGGATACCAAACTGAGTTATTCATAAAATCTAGAATAAAGTTCACCATGGAGGGCTTAACCCTATGCATCAGCAGACCAGTCATTTTTGAATCTTCGCTGCCATGACTAAAAGGATGGTTGGATATCTCTGAATATTTTGTTGTTGCGTTCGTTCCGAACACTCCAATCAGCAGTCATGAAAATCTCCATGAACATGGGACGTGTCCATCTATCTTTTCCAGAATGAAGATTGTTGAGTTGACTGCCTGTCGTCTCCCAATTAAGACCAAGTGTCATCCAACATATTTTACTGAAAGGACATTCAAAAAACAGGTGTTCCACTGTCTCCTCCCCGCCTGTTAATATTGAACTTTTACTGAAGAGGACGAAGGATGGACGGTCAATCATCCACATGTACTGGCCTAAAGTTGCAAAGACCTTCAACATCAATGAAGGCTCAATATTCGCCTTCTGCTTCAGCTGTTTTCCAGATGAGATACATCTGTCTATGTGCCGTCTATGATGCTAATTTCGAAAAGTTATAGATGTTGCATGTGAAACTTGGTGCTGGTGTTGTTGTGTAATGGGGTAGCTGAGTGCTGAAGCTATATGATGTTGTACTCTGATGTATTTCAATTATCAAAATGAAATATATCGTGTGCTTAATATGAAATGTCAATTAGATTAATAAATGTATTATTAATAATAGGATAATTAGCCTACTAATTGAGTTTTTCTATTGCAAACGGTTATTGAGAAAACACCATGTGTGATGCATTCAATAACGCACACAGTTTCTAGGAATAAACCGTGTTAGATTAATGAACAATCACACATGACATCCTCTTGAAAAATGTTTGCGTTAGGCCACCTGGGGCAAATGTTTACCACACAAAAACTGTGTGTGATGGACAGCCTTTGCCACGCAGTTTCTTCTACGCACCATGTGTGATGCATTCAATAATGCGAACGATAAAATAGTTAATGCCGTGTGCAATGGAAACGCTATCACAAACGGTTTTCCTTGGAGCGACTGTGTGGGATGTATATATGGACAGAAACGGTTAGCGGGGACTGACTGTGTGCAACTTACTTACGACTAGAAATGATTTTGCCTGTATAATTGTATTTTTTAGCACTACTGTACGTATAACCATATTTTGTCTCTCGTCGGTCGCACACGACCTCATTTTGCCGAGTGTGTGTGCCAGGAGGGCATAACCCCAATTGTTTCTGGGCCATGTGCGAAGGACCCTCCTATCGCCCACACTCACTAGGCGACGGTTCCAAATATCATCGCGGAAAGGGGTTAAAAATCATTTGTATAGCACCTCACTATACTAGTGATGCTCCAAAGCTTTGCTAGGCACATCTTCAAAGACTATGGCCACTCTTGATCAACCCACTCCAAGTAAGAACACTTCCATTCATCCTATAATATTTAAAACTAGATCAGTAACAATTGTAGGGGAATGGGTTTATAGCAACATAGAAAATCACCAATTCTTATTTTGAAAAACTGAAGAAACATGTTAATTATAACATATCCTCTCAAAACGATCAATGTGCAAATGAATCAATTGCTATGGAGACAACAACCAAATTCCAAAACATCAGAAGATATAATTAACTACAACAACGCTACAAGTTCTTACTCATGTACTATAAATAACAAACTGAACATTTTATGAGGAAGGTAAATATAACTACAACAACATAGCGACAGTGTTTGGATGACAGCAAGTTGATACTAACAGGTGTGTACATGCACAAATTGTGTAACGTAGAACTAATAACACTAAGGCCGTCCACTATGTATGCCAGAACCGATGTAAAGACAACTGTTGCTACATTTCGCACCGGTGCCCTGCACTGGCGAGACGATGCAGCGGAAAAAATCAGGGACCCGGACTCCGGAGAACCTAGTTGCTCTGATGCCCAGTTACTTCATGCCATAAAGATGTAGTATTTTACTGCTTGGCTACTCGGATGTGTGGAACAAAGTTGGTTGCACAAACTACTGAAGCAGTGCCAAATAATTTCTAATGGCACCGCTGATGAGATGGCAACATTTTTAGATACTAGGTACAAACTGTGATATTGTCTTAGGATGCGTTTGGTTGAAGGTGTTGTATGAATGGGTTGGGACCATGACAGTGTCTGAATCACATCTAGCAAATGATTTGTAACAATGAAAGAGGGGCTAACCTTCTCTGCACATGCCAGAAACTTCCTCCCACTGTCCACAAATTCAAACACAACTAGCTTCACGCATGGAGATTGATGGTGACAACGAGCAGACAGATCTTCAGCCACCCCGCTCCATTCATTGCAATTGATGCTCCTAGGGAGCTACAAGAGGAAGAAATGACTCAAATCGACCCCCGGGTTAATATCCTTCATTCCAAGACATAGCCCGAGAGGGAGAAGAGAGGCATACTCGGGTGGTGAAGGAGTCGTCGTCGGAGGAGGAACCTCTAGAGAGGTCATTGAAGAAGACCATGGCGACCCCAGCGGTAGGATGTGAGATGGCAAGAGCGAGGAAGCAAGAGAGGAAGCGGCTATAGCTTAGGAAGGAAGGAAGGAAGGAGGAAACAGGGGTAATGTGATTTGTGGTTGGGGAGAAAAGGGGGTGGGGAAGGGGGGCGAGGGTAGATATTTTGGCGGTAGGCAAAAAAATTCATAATGTGGAGGGAAACTTTGTGTGCAGTGCCGCCGGACACCATTCACTTTGAACGATTGTGTGCATCAAAAACGATTTTTCTGCTTTACGCGCATGGGTGAGTTTGATAATTCAAATTCTGGTGGAAATTTCCCCGGGTACGTCATTGCATAATTTAACATCTCTTGCTAATTTGGGCACACAAAAGAGCACACAACACATAGACCACACTTACTAAATCAAGCAATTTTAGTAATTAAACAGAGTCAATTGACCTAAAAATTGCTCTAACAAAAGACCAACATTAAAAACAAAGCCTAAGTACATTTAATTTTAACAAATCCGTTGCCACGCTGGCGTATGCATCACCGGTGTGAGATGAGACGTCGATGACTTGTCCTGGCAACATGCCGCCATTGGAGGACTCCGCGCGCCCCTACTGAAGTCAACCGCGTCCTCGTCCTTGGCGCCACCCTCAAGGTTGTAGTACTCGTAGTATTGACTGCACCAGAGCTCGCGTTGGTACTCCACCACCGATTCCTCAATAGACGGACTCTTCTCAACCTCGACCTCAGCCAGGCGCAACTCCTCCTCCTAGCGCTCCTCGGTCTCTGCCGCCTCCTGCATCTGCAGCTCCCACTCGGTGCTCTCGTGAGGAAGCAAGTGCTCCATGGCCACCATCGCCTTTTCGACGTGGGTTGCATGCTGGATTCCCAGGTGGCCTGGAATATCTTGGCGTGTGCGTCCTCAATCTTGGCGTCGATGGCTTCGAGCCAGACCAGGGCAACATCGGCGGCAAGGACGGTAGCTTGATCGCTCTCGGCGTTTGCAGATGCTGTTGCAACAGCAACTGCATCCATCTCGGCTACTGCAGCTACCCTGCCGGCTGCCGCAGACGCCCTCTCGGCGGATGCGGCCGCGCTCAATATGGATGCGGCGGTACTCTCGGTGTAGGTGGCCGCGCTGTTGATGACCCACAAGTACAGGGGATCAATTGTAGCTCTTTTCTATAAGTAAGAGTGTCGAACCCAACGAGGACCAGAACGAAATGACAAGTAGTTTCCAATAAGGTGATGTCTGCAAGTGCTGAAATTATAAGTAGCAGGGTAGTTTCATAGCAAGATAATTTGTAATGAGGAAGTAATGATAGTAGTAACAAAAGTGCAGCAAGGTAGCCCAATCCTTTTGAGGCAAAGGACAGGCCAAAACGGTCTCTTATAATAACCAAAGTGTTCTTGAGGGTACACGGGAATTTCATCTAGTCACTTTCTTCATGTTGGTTCGATTCATGTTCACTACTTTGATAATTTGATATGTGGGTGGACTGGTCCTTAGGTTATGTTATGACTTGAAAAAACCTCCTACTTATGATTAACCCTCCCGCAAGCATATACAACTACGAGAAAAGTATTAAGAATAAATTATAACCATAGCATTAAACTTTTGGATCCAATCGGTCCCTTACGGAATAGCGCATAAATTGGGGTTTAAGCTTCTATCACTCTCACAACCCTTCATCTAATTGCTACTCCACAATGCATTCCTTAGGCCCAAATATGGTGAAGTGTCATGTAGTCGACGTTCACATGACACCAATAAGGGAATCACAACATATATACTATCAAAATATCGAACACATATCCAATTCACATGATTAATTGCGACATGATTTCTCCCATGACCTCAAGAACAAAGGTAACTACTAACAAATGATAAACATGCTCATGACCATAGGGGTATTAAATAGCATATTGGATCTGAACATATAATCTTCCACCAAATAAACCATATAGTAATCAACTACAAGATGTAATCAACACTACTAGTCACCCACAAGTACCAATCTATAGTTCCGCTACAAAGATTGAACACAAGAGATGAACTAGGGTTTGAGAGGAGATGGTTCTGTTGAAGATGTTGATGGAGATTGCCCTCCCCAAGATGGGAGAGTTGTTGGTGATGATGATGACTGTCGGTGTCAAAACCGGCGGATCTCGGGTAGGGTTCCCGAACTGTGCATCTAGGCCGGATGGTAACAGGAGGCAGGGGACACGATGTTTTACCCAGATTCGGGCCCTCTTGATGGAGGAAAAACCCTACGTCCTGCTTGATTGATATTGATAATATGGGTACTACAAGAATAGATCTACCACGAGATCAGAGAGGCTAAACCCTAGAAGCTAGCCTATGGTATGATTGTATGTTATGATTATTGTCCTACGGACTAAAACCCTTCAGTTTATATAAACACCGGAGAGGGTTAGGGTTACAGAAGGTCGGTTACAAAGGAGGAGATATCCATATCCGTATTGTCTAGCTTGCCTTCCACACCAAGTAGAGTCCCACCCGGACACGAGACGAAGTCTTCAATCTTGTATCTTCATAGTCTAACAGTCCAGCCAATGGAGATAGTCCGGCTGTCCGGAGACCCCCTAATCCAGGACTCCCTCAATAGCCCCTGAACCAGGCTTCAATGATGATGAGTCCGGCGCGCAGTATTGTCTTCGGCATTGCAAGGCGAGTTCCTTCTCCGAATACATCACAGAAGAATTTGAATACGAGGATAGTGTCTGGCCCTGCAAAATAAGTTCCACATTCCACCATAGAGAGAATAATATTTTCACAGATCTAATTTGTTGGCTTGTTTTGGCAGCACGACGTTATGTCATGGCCCGATGATTATTCGAACCGTTTCTTTTAACCAGCCCCGCCCATAATGTGAGGCAGTTTTTCGACACGTCTTGTCAAAGCAGAGATCGTGTCCCCTTATTACGGGATTCTCATCAATACGGGTGTGGGTAACCCAACCGTGTCTAGGACTCCTAGATTATAGGCAAGTCCTAAACGGCTACGGAGAGGACGCTTGATATTCACCCTCTTTATAAAGGGACAAGGTTTTCACTTTTTCCCTCTTGTGCTCAATGGAACCCTTCCCTCGCCTCGAGTTCTAACACCCAAAGCCCAGGTTAGGTGCTCCGGATCTTCAATCATGTCCGGATCCAGCCTTCAAGGCTAATGGATGCCCTCCTCCGTTACGGAAGAGGACATTAAGAAGTTGAGGGAGGCCAGATACCTGACTGCCGAGGTTTCGCATCGGCTGCCTGCTCGAGGGCAGATCGTCCCTACTCCCGAACCCAACAAGAATGTCGTGTTTGTCTCCCACTTCCTCCGAGGTCTAGGACTCACTCTGGATCCCTTCGTCAGGGGTTTGATGTTCCATTACGGGCTAGATTTCCATGATCTAGCTCAGGACTCCTTTCTCCACATCTCGACATTTATTGTCGTGTGTGAGGCCTTCCTCCGCATTACCCCTCACTTCGGCTGGTGGCTCAAGACCTTTGAAGTGAAGCCGAAGGTGATCGAGGGGCAACATGCAGCGTGCGGAGGTGCATCAATAGGTAAGATGGCAGGAGCTCCATGGCCGAACGGTTCCTTTCGAGAGGTGTCTGAGTTATGGCAGCAGGAGTGGTTTTACGTCACAGCTCCCAGAAGTGCCAAGTGGGCGGCTGTCCCTGCTTTCCGCTCGGCCCCCCCACCACAACTGATGTCATGGATTAGCAGAGGTCTGAGCTGGGGTCCAACCAAGGACGTGCCTATACTACAAAGCCGCATCCGAGATCTCTTCGAGGGAGATTTTATTTTGGTTGCGGTAATACAAGTTATGCTGGTTCGTCAAGTCCAGCCTTGCAAACGCCGGCCCCTTCGCTTGTGGGAGTTCAACCTAGAAGGACCGCGTGCCATTCAAAGTTTCGTCGGCCTGACGCACGAGGAGATGTACAAGTTATTCTTCAGACCTCAAATAGAGTGTCCGGATACTACCGAGGACGTGGGCCTGAGCAGTAACTGCGCCGCCGAACGAGTAAGAAATCCTCTAGCCGAACACACTATCTTTTATTCATCATGAAGTTATTTCTGAGAGTTTGTTCTTTGACTAGGACTGGCTAACAAAGGCAAAGATGATTCGGTGTTTGGCCCCCCTCCCAGAGGGTTTGGAAAATCCGGTATTGGAAAAGATGCTCGAGCTCGCACCTTGCCCGGAACCTTCGAAGGAAGATACAGGGGGGATAATATGGGTGGACACGGGCCCCCATCACTGCCAGTTCCAACCAAGGGAATGAGCGCCTCCATGAAGGAGTATGACCGGGGGAGGAAAAGGACTGCTTCCGAAGATCCAGAAGCCGAGGCCTCCAAACGGGAGAAGAAGTCTCCCACAGCGGGTCCTGCCTCGGGGGGTGCTTTTGCCACACAAAGTCCACGGGGGGATCAGCCCTCCAACGAGTCGTAAGTGATCCAAAAAATACTTTAATAGTGAAGGTATACTATCTTTTTTCTGAGAAAATAACCACCGCATATATCTTGCAGTTCGGGCCTTAGCCCCTCTCAGTTGAGCTCGTCTTCGGGGGATCTTCTTCTAGGGATGATAGAGAGCGAAACGCCTCCCCTGGACTCCTCCGGTCAAGAAGTGGGCGACCCCGAAGTGTCATCACGGAGGGCTTCTCCAGATACGGTGAGGCCAGAAGATAATCCCATAGACCCCTGAAGTCCCCAGCGTCCGGCTCCCGAAGAGAGCAGACAAAAGAGTCCGGCACCGTCGGGTATGCGGTCAGACGTTCTGAGGGAGCTGTTGGGGCAAGCGGCCATCTCAGAAGAACACCGTACGCTGATGGGTACGGTGATGGAAAGAATTTCGTCCGTCGAAAGCGGATTGCATGAAGCTTTTATGAGTCTACTGACAGGCTTTGAGGTACGTGATAGTACCGCACATGTTAGGTGTGCCCTGTGTAGATAGTAGCCCCTAAGACTCTAGTTGTCGACGAGAATGGCGGCGAACAGAGGATCATAGTCCCAGGCAATAACCAGACTGCCTTTACGTGCAGGCGGTGGAAGCTCCGGTGGCTAGCCGGACTAGAGAGTTTGCCAAATTAAAATGGCAACTAGATGCGGCGGACACCGACATCGAGCTCGTTAACAAGAGGCTTGACGAGGCATAGGGTAAGTGTTTATTTTCTAGTGAATGCCACGTAGTAAGAGCAGCATGATGCCAGTATCTTTAATATGTTGTGACTGCAGATGGAGCTACCACCGTGGAAACCTTGCGGGCAGAACTTGCCCGAGCCAAAGAACAAGCAAGGATTAGTAATGCGGCTGCTTTGTAGGCGGCCAAAGAGTTGAAAGCCGAAAAGGCCGCACATTGCGAGAGCCAAGAAAAGATGGCCAAGATGGCCGTAGAATTAAAAGACACTGCCGACCGTTGCCGGCTTCTAGAAAAAGAAAACCGAGCGAAGGCAACGGACCTTGAGAAGGCCACGATGGTGGAAAAAGACACCCGCTCTGCTATGAGAGCGAAGAAGGAGGAGTTGTGAGAAGCCGGGGATATTGCGGCTGGGAAGCCCTTCATGCTATGGAGGAAGTTCGGAGATCCATGATATGCCCCTCTGGATCGGCTGTGGAGTTCGGCAGATGCATATATGGATTTGGCGGCGAGCGCTGCCGATGTGGCCAAATACTTCCAAGGTCAAGCATATCGTGGGGTGGACAAGCTGTTCTGGTCACAATTCAGCGTTCCAGAGCGTCCTCTTCCCTTGACTGATCAGCTAGCCAAATGGGCCGAACTAAATAGGTTGTCCGGACTCGCCATGAGGTATGTCGTGGATCAGCTATGGCCGGAAAAGCCAAAGCCGAATAGCTATTTTAGCTTAGTGCAGCAGGTCCTTGGTGCGGTGTCGCGCATTGATGCGATGAAGATGTCGGCGTGCATAGAAGGTTCGCGGATGGCCCTTGCCCGTGTTAAAGCATACAGGGCGGAGATGGACGCCACCACTGTTGCGGCGCAGGGTTCGGCCATAGGCTGAGTGGCTGCCGAGCACTATTTCGAGGAGGTTCTCGAGGGTGCTCGTTTGATAGAGGCCCAGTGCTCGAAGAATATTATGTTTGAGTGACATGTATTCCCATTGTAAACACAATGTTTTTATGAAATTTTATAAGGCTGTGTTTATACTTTTGCCCGAAAGTAATATGATGCCTCCTGTGCGGCCGTTTATGTATACATGTGTATAACCTGAAAGATTGCAGCCGTCGGCTTCAACCCCCATGCATATAATGCGGAGGTGCTCGCGAAAAACACGTGTTCACACTTAACCCAACGTCTTGGTCCTATTAAGGAGGTGATAGCATAGCGAACGAGGCAACCGGACTATAATGCTTTAACACTTTCACTTAGCCATAGGAGTTTGACAGTGGGGCTACTAGATAGCCCCTGGTGGCTCCGCACTCTCCCGATCACGGGGGGCGTACATGCCTGGCCGAGAAACGGCCCTTCGTTAAGGCAGAGGAATTCTAACATCCCTATAGGTCATCGAGTGGTTGACCAGTCTCATGCTATATCATGACAGCCAGTTTTCGGTTTTCTCTACTTAGGTGCTCGCCCGGATGAACCAGGGCACAATCGCAGTAGTTCTCCTAGTGCTGCCTTAGCCGGTAAAGTGGAACGTAAGGCACCAAAACACAGGAGCTGGGCAAACCCAACATTTGACCAAAGACAATGATTCGGAGCTGATGCATATAAGGCCAAACTCGCGACGCCGAACACTCCCTAAGGTATTCGGTCTTTTATGGTATAAACCGGGCCTAAATAGTGCCCTTTGTAAGAAGCCCCTTGTGTCCAGGTACGTGCATTATTCTAACGTGGCCACATGCCAAGACGTCAGCATCCTTCTCAATTGTGCTAAGAATTCGGTGGATGCGTATCAACAAGAGACAGTAAAAAAGGTTTACGCAGGGTCTTAATCTAAAAAGAATCCTTGGAACGGGTCCCTGCTGCACGTCTGTGCTTGTGTCTCCGTTGTGCCGTATCCTGGACGGGTGTAGCACGATGATCCTCTGTAAAAAGAGAGGAACTTAGGTGAAAAAGTTGTCGTGCAAAAAGATAGTTTTTAAAGAAACCATGTATAGTTCAAGATGAGTAAAAATTGCCACTTGTCCGCGCGCGTTGAGCCCCTTTTATTTGTAATAGGGGTGTGACCATCGATCCGGTATGAATTACATATAGCTGCGCCAGACTCATCTAACCGTGTCCGAGGTCTTGATGACCTGATAAATGCTTTAATTGGTCAGGCCGTTTTTAGTGAGCGGCTGCCAAGGCAGCCGCACTCTCTTCGGCGCGCAAAGATCGCTTAATACGTCCGTTCACTGTAATGATGCGACGTGGGCCGGGAATCTTGAGCGTGAGGGGAGCATAGTGCGGTATTGCATTAAAGCGAGCGAAAGCTTCACGTCCGAGTAGTGCTTGATAGCCACTTTGGAACGGAGCGATGTGGAAGGTTAAATGTTCGCTACGGAAGTTATCGGGGAAGCCGAATATAACCTTTAGTAGCAGGGAGCCCGTGCAATGAGCCCCTGTTCCTGGCGTTACTCCTTTAAAGGTAGTATTGCTTTGGCAAATTTTTGTTGGGTCTATCCCCATTTCGCGGATTGTGTCCTGGTATATTAGGTTTAGACTGTTGCCATCGTCCATCAAGACTCATGTGAAGTGGTATCTGTCAATTATTGGGTCTAATACCAGGGCAGCCCATCCTGCACGCCGGATACTTGCTGAGTAATCACGATGGTCGAAAGTAATCGGTTGAGACGACCAGTGGCAGGACTCCGCGGTGATAGGCCCTTGGGCATAATTTTCTGGGAGTGCCATTTTGTTTCTCCCCTTGATCACGTGTAACACATTTACTGTTTTGACTTCTGGTGGAAGTTTCTTTTGTTCCCTAGTGTCTTGCTTGAGAGGCTCATCCTCGTCTTCGCTTGGTGTATCCTACCACTTGTGTACGGTGTTGAGCTTGCCAGACTGCTTGAAGACCCAACATTCTCTATGGGTATGATTAGCGGGTTTACCAGGGGTGCTATGGATCTGACATATTTGGTCCAGAATTTTGTTTAGGCTGGACAGTTCGTCTCTGGGGCCTTTAGAGGGCGGCTTTTGCTGACCTGGCCGAGAGCTTTTGAATCCGGCGTTTACTGCCGTGCTCTTTGTGTTGTCTTCTTTATTCCGGCGTTTGTTATTGCTGTTGCGCCGTGATTACCCATTTCCGTCTCTAACTTCAGATGTACTGGGGCCGCTGGTGCTGCATCTGGCTAGCCAGCTGTCCTCACCCGCGCAAAAGCGGGTCATGAGGCTTGTTAATGCTGCCATTGTTCTCGGCTTTTCTTGGCCGAGGTGTCTGACAAGCCATTCGTCACGGATGCTATGCTTAAAAGCTGCCAAGGCTTCGGCGTCCGGACAGTCGACGATTTGGTTCTTTTTAGTAAGAAACCTGTTCCAAAGTTTTCGGGCTGACTCTCCGGGCTGTTGAGTTATATGACTCAAATCGTCCACGTCCGGAGGTCGGACATAAGTCCCTTGAAAATTTGCCTGAAAAGCGTCTTCGAGCTCTTCCCAGCTTCCAATGGAGTTTTCGAGGAGGCTTTTAAGCCAGTGCCGAGCTGGCCCTTTGAGTTTGAGGGGTAAATACTTTATGGCATGGAGATCATCTCCCCGAGCCATATGGATATGGAGGATATAGTCCTCAATCCAGACCCCAGGGTCTGTTGTTCCATCGTATGGCTCTATGTTTATAGGTTTGAATCCCTCTAGAAATTCATGGTCCAGCACCTCATCGGTGAAACATAGGGGGTGTGCGGCACCCCTATATCTGGGTGTACCGCGTTGTTCGGGTGTTTGTTGTGTTGCATCATATGCTAGAGCACGCTTGCATGGTCCATAGATGGATCTGGTTTCGCCGTCCTTTTGATGCGAGCCCTTAGACCGTGTATTGGCTTATGTGCGGCGTTGCTTGTCGCTTTATGTTGGCCGTGAGGTCGTCTATCCGGCCAGATGGCTATTTTTATTTTTGGTTGTGGGGGGTCTAAGGCCTCCTCATCGAATTCAGGTAGCAACTTCCGCTTTGGGTAGCTCTTGGTGGGGCGATTACCGCCGTACTTTTGCTGCTCTGTTGAGTACTTTGCTCCATCTAATTTGGAGTGTGTCTTGCGCAGCCTTGAGCCTTTGCTTCTGCTTTTTTAGACTCATTGCAGTGGCAACAAGCCTTTGACGGGCATTCTGCTGCTCCGGGTGTCTGTCCAGTGTTATGTTGTCCGGACTATTATCTTTGATAGAATTGGTTTGTTCGGTTTGATTCTCCGTGTTGTCGTGGTCTGGCAGTGGTTTGCCCTGCTCCAACGCTGGGCCTGTATGATCGTTATTTCTGCCGAGGCGGGATTTGGGGCGGCGCTTGCGCCGCCGCTTTGACTGCTTCTCGAGGGAACAAGCCTTCGGTGCGTCCCTTCGTTCCTCGTCGTCGTCTTATTTTGGTGTGTCCACCATGTATACGTCATATGATGAGGTGGTCATCCAGCGCTCTGTGGGCGGTGGTTCCTCTTTGCCTCCCGCATCGTCGTCCATACCGTCGATGTCTTCGGAGTTGAAGTCAAGCATGTCGGTTGAGTCATCGACAGTGGCTATTAAGTGGGTGGTGGGTGGGCGTCAAATTTCTTCGTCGTCCGCATCCCAATCATGTTGGCCATAATCCGGCCAGGGCTCTCCTGACAAAGAGAGAGACCTTAGTGAATTCAGAATGTCACCGAAGGGCGAGTGCTGAAAGATATCCGCGGCGGTGAATTCCATGATCGGCGCCCAATCAGATTCGATTGGCAGGGGCGCGGATGGTTCGGAGTCCAGAAAAGAGTCCCGCACCTTGGAGTCACGGGCTGCGCAGAGGGTTAGGCTTGTGTTCGGCTCGATCGCCATTGAGACTGCAGCCCCTGAGGCGGTGTCTAACCACCCGTCCTCGACTGGCGCAGTTGGCTCCGAGCTAAGGGTCGGAGCTGATGCGGGCGTAGCCCCTGGGATACTGTTTGGCGGCAGAGCTAGGTCGTACTCATTGCGACAGTGCGGCACGCCCGACTGTGGCTCGAATCCGTCGAAGATCAAGTCTCCGCAGATGTTTGCCGTGTAGTTCAAACTTCCAAATCTGACCTGATGGCTAGGGGCGTAGCTTTCAATCTGCTCCAGATGGCCAAGCGAATTAGCCTGTAGTGCAAAGCTGCCGAATACAAAGATCTATCCGGGGAGAAAAGTCTCACCCTGGATCGCATCGCTATCGATGATAGTAGGAGCCATCAAGCCTAATGGCGACGACACAGAGGAACTCTCAATGAAAGCACCAATGTCGGTGTCAAAACCGGCGGATCTCGGGTAGGGGGTCCCGAACTGTGCGTCTAGGCCGGATGGTAACAGGAGGCAGGGGACACGATGTTTTATGCAGGTTCGGGCCCTCTTGGTGGAGGTAAAACCCTACGTCCTGCTTGATTGATATTGATAATATGGGTAGTACAAGAGTAGATCTACCACGAGATCAGACAGGCTAAACCCTAGAAGCTAGCCTATGGTATGATTGTATGTTATGATTGTTGTCCTACGGACTAAAACCCTTCGGTTTATATAGACACCGGAGAGGGTTAGGGTTACACAAGGTTGGTTACAAAGGAGGAGATATCCATATCCGTATTGCGTAGCTTGCCTTCCACGCCAGGTAGAGTCCCACCCGGACACGAGACGAAGTCTTCAATCTTGTATCTTCATAGTCTAACAGTCTGGCCAATGGAGATAGTCCGGCTGTCCTGAGACCCCCTAATCCAGGACTCCCTCAATGACGATGATTTACCCCTCCAGGAGGGAAGTTCCCTCGGTGAATCGCTCCGTCGGAGGGCAAAAGTGCTCCTGCCCAAGTTCCGCCTCAACGCGGCAGTGCTTTGTCCCGAAAGTCCTTCTCTTATTTTTTCTAGGTCGAAATGACTTATATACCAAAAGATGGGCACCAGAGGTGGGCCGTGGAGGCCACAACCCCCAGGGCGCGCCAGGGGGCCCTAGCGCGCCCAGGTTGGTTTTGCACACCTGGTGGCCCCCTCTAGTTGTTATTTGCTCCAATAATTCTTATATATTCCATAAAAAATCCTCGTGAAGTTTCAGCTTGTTTGGAGTTGTGCAGAATAGGTAGCCTGATGTAGCATTTCCAGGTCCAGATTTTGAGCTGCCAGAATTCTCCCCGTTGGTGCGTACCTTGCAAATTGTGAGAGAAAATTCATTAGAATTACTCCAAAAAGCATTATTATGGATAAAAACATTATAAATAATAGTAAGAAAACATGATGCAAAATGGACGTATCAACTCCCCCAAGCTTAGACCTCGCTTTTCCTCAAGCGAAAACCAAAATCAAAAAACATGTCCACATGCTAAGAGAGAGAGGTGTCGAAAAAAAAATACGGACATAGAAGCGTCATGTTGATTATTATAACAGCAACCAAATTAAACATATGACTTTTATCATAGAGCTTTCATCATATACTTCTCATGAATAAGTAATAGTTCATCACACAATCCAAGTATAAAGCAAAAACTCTATTGGAAATGAACAAACTATGTTCTCAGTCAACTTTGCAACTACAATTCATCATATTTTCAGGAAGAGTCACGTGTCGGAGCCTTTAGGCAAGTCCACATACTCAACCATCATATAGTTGTCTATGATTGCTAACATTCACCTCGTACCCATGAGCAAAACGTTTCAACCAGACACATAGAAAGATAGGGGCTTATGGTTTCGCCTCCCAACACACTCACCTCAAGGGTGATGTCAACAATAATAACTCATGCCACCCATATTCAACTGGACATATGTACCTAGATCTTTCCTCACCACATGATGCTTGCGAAAGAAGAAAAATAAAAGGAATAGAGAGAAAAACTTTGACTCTTGCATAAAAGTAAAAGATAGGCCCTTCGCGGAGGGAAGCAGATGTTGCCATGCGCTTATTTGTTTGTATGCTCAATCCCTCAGTGCAAAAGAACGTCACGTTACATTGCCCCTTGTGATAGCGACATTTATTATGCAGTCTGTCTCTTTTATTCTTCACCATCACAAGTTCGTGCAACACTCAATTTTCTCTTACACTAAATGATCTCACACTTTTAGAAGCAATTTTTATTGCCTTTTTGCACCGATGACATCTTACTTGAGGGATCTTGCTCAATACCTAGTTAGATATGGTGGCCACTTCAAAATAGATTTGGGTTTAAGGGTTTTTGGATGCACAAGTAGTATCTGTACTTAGTGTAGAATTTTTGGCTAGCAAAGATAGGGGTCAAGCACCACATGTTAAAGGATCTATGAAAATATGACTTCTATGTGAATATGCACAAACATAAATCATTAAGTTGTCTTCCTTGTCCAACATCAACAATTTTGGCATATGCTATTTTTATGAGGGCTCACAATCACAAAAGATTAGGATAGTATATTTATATGTGAATCTTCACTTCCCTTATTAATTCTTTCATGAGTTGCATCATTGACTAATGATATGTTTGTCAATCTCTAATAAAATTTTCTACTTATACTTTTCCTTATGCGGTACCATCACCTACCATAGGATTAGTATATATCTTTTCTTTATTTATTTCATTTCTTTTATTTGTTTCCTTTCTTATTTCTTTTCTTTTATTTGCAACATGAAAGTAAAGAAAGCAAAAACTCATACTAAACTTTATTATATAACTTGCACACGATTACAAGGATAGATCACTAAGCAAACTCTCAAAGAAGAATGGATCGAACTAAACTTTATTCATCTAAAGCAAAAGGATCGAACTAAAATAAGTAAAAGAAAAACATAGTGGGGTGATACGTTACTGGGGCACCTCCCCCAAGATTGGCGGAATCCAAGGGGAGTGCCCATACCCGATACTCAGTTCTCCTTTGGTGGTGAAGAAGGTCATGGTGGTGGTGGAGAAGAGATCTTGTCCTCGTATTTCCATGGCAGTGGTCCACCATTGTGACAGGATGAGTGAGTCTCACGAGTCCTATAACTAGCAGCCAAACTCATACCTTTAAACCTCGCCTCATATTCAAAGACTTGGTTTGAAGATCATAGATCTGGCTTTGGAGGAAGTTGATTTGCTTGTTGAGGGTGAAGATGATGTCCTTCATGGGCTTGCCATCCACCTTGAGATCACGGGAAAGGTCTGTGATCATGAGTTGATTGGCATTAAGCCCACACTCCACCATCCGCTTGCACCGGAAGACGTCTTGCTCCACATCTTTGAGCCTGGCCTCCATAGTTCCCGTCCCCTTGGGACATGGCACATCGCGGAGGTGAAGCACCCCCTCATGCATCTGGATGACCTGAGGGTGCTACACCACGTCCCGCAGATATGGGTAGATGAAGTTCTTGAAGAACTTGTCCTTGGAGGAGCTTGAAGAGGCCATGGTAGATGGGATCTGACAGAAAACAGCAAGGAAAAAGAGAACAGAGGATTTCTCCGCGATACGGTGATCAACAGGTTTGGGAAGTATATATAGATTTTTTTATCTTGAAGGACAAGTATATGGTAGAAAAATGGAGTACAGAAGGTGTCTCAGGTGGGCACAACCCAACTGGGCGCGCCAGCGCCCTGGTGTCTTGTGCCCTATAGGGGACGCTTCTAGGAAGTTTCTTTATTCCCAAAATTCTAAAATATTCCAAAACTGATAAAAATAGTTTTGCGGATTTTTCGGAGTCCCTTTACTTACCGTATCACATACCTCCTTATTTTCATGATTCTGGAGTGTTCTGGAAGGACTCTTTTATGTGTTCTTCCGGTGTCATAGTTTGGATAATATTAGTTTCAATATTAATAGGAGTACCTAAGATATAATGCTTTATTCATTGCCCATTGACAATCTTCGGGTTGGTACCTTCGGAATTATTTATTTTGATGGCACCAGACCGGTAAACCTCCTCCATGACGTATGGGCCTTCCCATTTTGAGAGGAGTTTTCCTGCAAAGAATCTGAAACGAGAGTTGTACAAAAGGACATATTCTCCAACTTTAAACTCACGCTTTTGAATTCTTTTGTCGTGCCATCTTTTTACCTTTTCTTTAAATAATTTTGCATTTTCATAAGCTTGGGTTCTCCATTCATCTAATGAGCTAATATCAAATAACCTATTTTTCACCAGCAAGTTTGAAATCATAATTTAGTTCTTTGATTGCCCAATATGCTTTATGTTCTAACCCAAGAGGCAAATGACAAGCTTTTCCATAAACCATTTTATAAGGAGACATACCCATAGGATTTTTATATGTTGTTCTATAAGCCCAAAGTGCATCATCTAATTTCTTAGACCAATTCTTCCTGGACCTATTGATAGTGTTTTCCAAAATTAATTTTATTTCTCTATTGCTAAGTTCAACTTGACCACTAGACTGAGGATGATAAGGTGATGCAATTCTATGGTTAACATCATACTTGGCAAGCATTTTACGGAAAGCACCATGAATAAAGTTTGAACCACCATCAGTCATTAAATTTCTAGGGATTCCAAACCTTGGGAAAATAACTTCCTTAAGCATTTTAATAGAGGTGTTGTGATTAGAACTACTAGTTGGAATAGCTTCTACCCATTTAGTAACATAATCAACAGCAACCAAAATATGTGTATACCCATTAGAGGAAGGAAAAGGTCCCATGTAATCCAATCCCCAAACATCAAATGGTTCAATAGCAAGTGAATAATTCATAGGCATTTCTTGACGCTTACCGATATTACCTATCCTTTGACATTCATCACAAGATAAGACAAACTTACAGGCATCTTTGAAGAGAGTAGGCCAATAAAATCCAGATTGCAATACCTTGTGAGCAATTCTATCTCCAGCATAATGCCCTCCATAGGCCTCGGAGTGACATTTTCATAGGATTTGTCCCTGTTCATGCTCACATACACAACGTATAATAATACCATCTACTCCTTCTTTATAAAGATGTGGGTCATCCCAAAACTAATGTCTTAAATCATAGAAGAAAATTTTCTTTTGTTGGTATGTAAAGCTAGGTGGTAAATATTTAGCAACAATGTAATTAGCATAATCATCGTACCAAGGAGTACCATGAGAAACATTTATTGCAGCTAAAGGCTCATCAGGAAAACTATCATCAATAGGTAGTGGGTCATCAAGCACATTTTCAAGTCTAGACAAATTATCAACAAATGGATTCTCAGCTCCTTTTCTATCAATGATATGTAAATCAAATTCTTGTAACAAGAGAACCCATCGAATAAGTCTAGGTTTAGCATCTTTTTGTTCCATAAGATATTTAATAGCAGCATGGTCTGTGTGAACATTGACTTTGTAATCAACAATATAAGGTCTAAATTTATCACAAGCAAACACAACTGCTAAGAATTCTTTTTCAGTAGTAGCATAATTTCTTTGAGCACTGTTTCGAGTTTTACTAGCATAATGACTAACATTAAGTTTCTTATGAACTCTTTGTCCTAAAACAACATCAACAACATAATTACTAGCATCACACACAATTTCAAAAGGCGAGTTCCAATCAGGTGGTTGAACAATAGGTGCAGAAATTAAAGCTTTATTAAGTGTTTCAAAGGCTTCTAAACAATCATCATAAAAAACAAAAGGATTATCCTTCTGCAAGAGATTAGCAAGGGGTCTAGAAATTTTAGATAAGTCTTTGATAAATCTCCGATAGAAACCAGCATGACCTTAGAAACTACGAATACCTTTTATATCTTTAGGACATGGCATTTTCTCAATTGCATCAACCTTAGCTTGGTCCACTTCAATACCTCTTTTAGAAATTTTATGACCCAAAACAATGCCTTCATTAACCATAAAGTGGCATTTCTCCCAATTCAAGAAAAGATTTGTTTGTTCACATCTCTGCAAAACTCGATCAAGATTGCTTAAACAATCATCAAAAGACATCCCATAAATAGAAAAGTCATCCATGAAAACCTCATCAATCTTTTCACAAAAGTCAGAGAATATAGCAGTCATAAACCTCTGAAAGGTAGCAGGTGCATTACATAAACCAAAAGGCATACGTCTATAAGCATAAGTTCCAAAGGGACAAGTAAAAGTGGTCTTTTCTTGATCAGGTTGAGAAACAAGTATTTGTGAAGAGCCATACTATCCATCAAGGAAGCAAAAGTGTGTGTGCATAGATAATCTTTCAAGCATTTGATCAATAAAAGGCAAAGGGTAATGATCTTTTCTAGTTGCTTTGTTTAATTTCTAAAATCAATTACCATTCTATAGCGTGTGACAATTCTTTGTGGAATAAGTTCATTCTTATCATGAGGAACAACAGTTATACCTCCTTTCTTCGGAACACAATGAACAAGACTTACCCATCTACTATCAGCTATGGGATACATTATACCTGCTTCCAGAAGTTTTACTATTTCCGTTCTTACCACTTCTTTCATCTTCGGATTTAACCGACGTCGGTGATCAACAACGAGTTTAGCATCAGGTTCCATATTAATTTTGTGCTGACATAGAGTGGGACTAATGCCCTTTAAATCATCAAGAGTATATCCAACAGTAGCTCGGTGCTTCCTTAGAACTTTCGATAATCTTTCTTCTTCATGTTCTGAAAGGTTAGCAGTAATAATAACAAGATATATCTTCTTTTCATCAAGATAAGCATATTTCAAAGTGTCTGGCAATTGTATTAATTCAAACACAGGATCACCTTTAAGTGAAGGAGGAACTCCTAGAGTTTCAATAGGCAAATTGTGTTTAAGCAGATGACGTTGTTCAAAGAAAATTTATCCATTTCATTTCTTTCATGCATATGTAAATCATTTTCATGGTCTAGCAAGTATTGTTCTAAAGGATTAGTAGGTGGTACAAAAAATAGAAGCAAGACCAATTAATTCATCCTTACTAGGCAATTCTTTTTCATGAAGATTTCTAGTTAAACTAGGAAAAATTAAACTCATGAGACTCATCACCAAAGCTAACACCAACAGTTTGTTTCTTACAGTGTATTTTAGCATTAACTGTATTCAAGAAAGGTCTACCAAAGATAATGGGACAAAAGTCATCTTGTGGGGAACCAAGAACAAGAAAACTAGTAGGGTATTTTATTTTCCCACACAAGACTTCAACATCCCTCACAATCCCAAATGATGATATGGTGTCTCTCTTAGCCAGTTTAATAGTAACATTTATTTCTTCTAACTCTGCAGGTGTTATGTCTTTCATAATTTCTTGATATAAGGTGTAAGGAATAGCACTCACACTAGCACCCATGTCACATAAACCATGATAACAGTGATCTCCTATTTTAACTGAGATGACAGGCATGCCAACAATGGGTCTATGTTTATCTTTCTTATTAGGTTTGGCAATTCTAGCAGCTTCTTCACGGAAGTAAATAAGATGCCCATCCATATCTTCTTCCAAGAGATCTTTAACCATAGCAATACTAGGTTCAACTTTAATTTGTTCATCGGGTTTAGGTGTTCTAATGTAGCTTTTGTTAACCATAGTTGAAACTTTAGCATGTTCCTTCATCCTAACAGGGAAATGTGGTTTCTCAATATAAGCAGAAGGAACAACTGGATCAACATTATAAAGTATAGTTTCTTCTTAACTGGTACTGGTTATTCAATTTCTTCTTTAATAGGTAGGTGATATTTAATCCACTTCTTCTTAGGGAGTTCAACACGAGCAGCAAAAGATTCACAAAAGGAGGCTACTATCTCAGAGTAAAGTCCATATTTAGTGCTAAACTTTTGAAAAGCATTGGTATCCATAAAAGATTTAACACAATCATACTCAAGTTTAATACCTGACTCTTTACCTTTGTCGAGTTCCCAATCTTTAGAGTTGTGTTTAATTCTTTCCAAAAGATACCACCAGAATTGAATAGTCTTCTTCATAATGGAACCAACACAAGAAGTATCAAGCATGGTTTGATCATTACGAGAAAGCCGAGCATAAAAATTCTGGATAATAATTTCCCTTGAGAGCTCATGGTTGGGGCATGAATATAACATTGACTTAAGCCTCCCCCAAGCTAGAGCAATACTTTCCCCATCACAAGGCCAAAAATTATATATATAATTCCGATCACGATGAACTAGATGCATATGATAATTTTTTGGTGGAACTCCACTTTGAAATGATTCCAATTCCATTATCCAATATCATCGCATAGCCTATACCATTCCAATGATTTTCCCTTCAAAGATACAGGGAAAACCTTCTTCATAATTTTATCCCAGGGTAAACCTGCAAGCTTAAACAATCCACAAATTTGTTCCACATATATCAAGTGCATATCAGGATATTCAGTTCCATCTCCTGCATAAGGATTAGCTAGCAGTTGTTCTATCATACCCGAAGGAATTTCATATTCAATATTTTCAATAGGTGTGGTAGGTTGAAGGGTCACTAATTGTGGTTCTGGATGAGGTGAATACACCCCGAACAAACCCCTCAAAGGATTGTTTTCCATAATAACAAGTGACAATATGTTACAGCACCCTATATAAATGTTTCCTCACCAAATTCCACTTACCAAATGCGCTTCACCCCCTGGCAACGGCGCCATAAAATAGCCTTGATGACCCACACGTATAGGGGAGAAATTGTAGCTCTTTTCGACAAGTAAGAGTGTCAAACCCAACGAGGAGCAGAAGGAAATGACAAGTAGTTTCCAGTAAGGTGATGTCTGCAAGTGCTGAAATTATAAGTAGCAGGGTAGTTTGATAGCAAGATAATTTGTAACGAGCAAGTAACGATTGTAGTAACAAAAATGCAGCAAGGTAGCCCAATCCTTTTGTGGCAAAGGACAGGACAAAACCGCCTCTTATAATAAGCAAAGTGTTCTTGAGGGTACACGGGAATTTCATCTAGTCACTTTCATCATGTTGGTTCGATTCGTGTTCGCTGCTTTCATAATTTGATATGTGGGTGGACTGGTGCTTAGGTTATGTTATTACTTGAACAAACCTCCTACTTATGATTAACCCTCCCGCAAGCATCCGCAAATACGAGAAATGTATTAAGAATAAATTCTAACCATTTCACTATGGAATAGCGCATAAACTGGGGTTTAAGCTTCTGTCACTCTCGCAACCCATCATCTATTTGCTACTCCACAATGCATTCCCTTAGGCCCAAATATGGTGAAGTGTCATGTAGTCGAAGTTCACATGACACCACTAGGGGAATCACAACATACATACTATCAAAATATTGAACACATATCAAATTCACATGATTACTTGCAACATGATTTCTCCCGTGACCTCAAGAACAAAGGTAACTACTCAAAAATGATAAGCATGCTCATGTTCAGAGGGGTATTAAATAGCATATTGGATATGAACATATAATCTTCCACAAAATAAAGCATATAGTAATCAACTACAAGATGTAATCAACACTACTAGTCACCCACAAGTACCAATCTATAGTTCCGGTAACGAGATTGAACACAAGAGATGAACTAGGGTTTGAGAGGAGATGGTGTTGTTGAATATGTTGATGGAGATTGCCCTCCCTAAGATGGGAGAGTTGTTGGTGATGATGATTTCCCCCTCCTGCAGGGTAGTTCCCCGAGCGGAATTGCTCCGCTGGAGGGCAAAAGTGCTCCTGCCCAAGTTCCGCCTCGAGGCGGCGGCGCTTCGTCTGGAAAGTATTCCTCTTTTTTTCTATGTAAAAATGACTTATATACCAAAAGATGGGCATCAGAGGTGGGCGGAGGAGGCCACAACCCCCCCCCCCCAGGGCGCGCTAGGGGCCCTGGCGTGCCCAGGTGGGTTGTGCCCACCTGGTGGCCCCCCTTTGGTAGTTATTTGCTCCAGTAATTCTTATATACTCCATAAAAAATCCTCATGAAGTTTCAGCTTGTTTGGAGTTGTGCAGAATAGGTAGCCTGACGTAGCTTTTCCAGGTCCAGATTTCCAGCTGCCATAATTCTCCCCCTTGGTGTGTACCTTGCAAATTGTGAGAGAAAAGGCATTAGAATTACTCCAAAAAAGCATTATTATGGATAAAAACATTATAAATAACAGTAAGAAAACATGATGCAAAATGGACGTATCAGCTCTCGGCGCAGTTGGCGGTGCTCGCGGAGGACTCGGCCATTGATACGTCTCCAACGTATCTATAATTTTTGATTGCTCCATGCTATATTATCTACTGTTTTGGACTATATTGGGCTTTATTTTCCACTTTTATATTATTTTTGGGACTAACCTATTAACCGGAGGCCCAGCCCAGAATTGATGTTTTTTTGCCTATTTCAGTGTTTCGTAGAAACGGAATATCAAACGGAGTCCAAACGGAATAAAATCTTCGGAAACGTGATTTTCTCACCGAACGTGATCCAGGAGACTTGGAACCTACTGCAAGGGATAAAAGAGGTGGTCACGAGCATGGGGGGCGCCCCCCTAGGGCGCGCCCCCTGCCTCGTGGGCCCCTCGGTGCGCCATTGACGTACTCCTTCCTCCTATATATAAACACGTACCCCCAAACAATCAGAACAGGAGCCAAAAACCTAATTCCACCGTCGCAACTTTCTGTATCCACGAGATCCCATCTTGGGGCCTGTTCCGGAGCTCCGCCGGAAGAGGGCCGTCATCACGGAGGGCTTCTACATCATCCTAGCCCCTCTGATGAAGTGTGAGTAGTTTACCTCAGACCTTCGGGTCCATAGTTAGTAGCTAGATGGCTTCTTCTCTCTCTTTGAATCTCAATACAAAGTTCTCCCCCTCTCTCGTGGAGATCTATTCGATGTAATCTTATTTTTGCGGTGTGTTTGTTGAGATCGATGAATTGTGGGTTTATGATCAAGTCTATCTATGAATAATATTTGAATCTTCTCTGAATTCTTTTATGTATGATTGGTTATCTTTGCAAGTCTCTTCGAATTATCCGTTTGGTTTGGCCAACTAGATTAGTAGTTCTTGCCATGGGAGAAGTGCTTAGCTTTGGGTTCGATCTTGCGGTGTCCTTACCCAGTGATAGAAGGGGCAGCAAGGCACGTATTGTAACGTTGCCATCGAGGATAACAAGATGGGGTTTATTTCATATTGCATGAATTTATCTCTCTACATCATGTCATCTTGCTTAAGGCGTTACTCTGTTTTTAACTTAATACTCTAGATGCATGCTGGATAGTGGTCGATGAGTGGAGTAATAGTAGTAGATGCAGAATCGTTTCGATCTACTTGTCACGGACGTGATGCCTATATACATGATCATGCCTAGATATTCTCATAATTATGCTCAATTCTATCAATTGCTCAACAGTAATTTGTTCACCCACCGTAGAATACTTATGCTCTTGAGAGAAGCCACTAGTGAAACCTATGGCCCCCGGGTCTATTCTCATCATATCAATCTCCATCACTTTTATATTGTTTTGCTATTTACTTTGCTTTTACTTTTTACTTTGCATCTTTATATCAAAAATACCAAAAATATTCTATCTATCAGATCTCACTCTCGTAAGTGACCGTGAAGGGCTTGACAACCCCTAATCGTGTTGGTTGCGAGTAGCTATCGCTTTGTGCAGGTACGAGGGACTTGAGCGTGGGCTCCTACTGGATTGATACCTTGGTTCTCAAAAACTGAGGGAAATACTTACGCTACTCTGCTGCATCATCCCTTCCTCTTCGGGGAAAACCAACGCAAGCTCAGGACGTAGCAAGAAGGATTTCTGGCACCGTTGCGGGGAGTCTACGCAAAAAGTCAACATAGCAAGTACCCATCACAATCCCTATCTCTCGCATTACATTATTTGCCATTTGCCTCTCGTTTTCCTCTCCCCCACTTCACCGTTGCTGTTTTATTCGCCCTCTCTCTCTAACCTCCCTCTCTATTTGCCTCTTTATGCCCGTTTCTTGTTTGCTCGTATCGTTGGAATAGTCGTTTATTTATTACTAAACAGAGAACCTAAGATCTATGGATCCTCATCCACTTGCTAATCTTTTTAAGAGATCCAATTATGTTGAACCAATTGCTAGTGAGTTTTGTGCACTAGATTATCTTTATGAAATTTTGCTTGAAATTCGTGAATCTGAAAAGTGTGATGAATTACTTTATGAAGCGATTCACGATAGATCTTTGAATAAAAAACATGATTGCAATGATTTTACTATAAATTCTCTTGATGTCAATTGTGCTAATAATATGCAAAACCCTAAGCTTGGGGATGCTAGTTTTGCTATGTCTACTACTTGTTGAAATGATCATGATTGGGGTGATTCTTCTTATGATATTGAAAATTTATTTAAACCCCATGATGAATATGAGATTGATAATAGTGTTTGCAATATTATTGAAAGTGGGTTTGGAAGAGTGTCAACTTTAGATCCCACATATTTGGAGAATGTTCAATCTTATGAAAATCTTGATAAAAGTGGGTTTGGAGAAGTCATGACTTTAGTTAATGTTAATCCCACTATTTTGGAAGAGTGTCAACTTTGCATGCATGTGGATCATGTTGAAAATATTTTATGTGATAGCTATTTTGTCGAATTTGCTTATGATCCTACATGTAATTACTATGAGAGAGGAAAATATGGTTGTAGAAATTTTCATGTTACTAAATTACCTCTCATTATGTTGAGATTGCTATTGTTTCTTTCCGCTTCCTTGCATATGCTAGTTTTTGCTTGCCTTGACAATTTGTTTGCCTATAATATGCCTATGCATAGGAAGTATGTTAGACTTAGATGTGTTTGTCATATGTTTTATGATGCCCTCTTTGTGCTTCAATTCTTGTCTTTCATGTGAGCATCATTAAAATTATCAATGCCTAGCTAAGAAGGCTTTAAAGAAAAGCACTTATTGGGAGACAACCCAATATTTTTCCTTTATGTTATTTAATAAATAAATTATTTAGCCTCTGTTTTGGTTGTGTTTTTTGTGTTTAATTAGTTTTTGTGCCAAGTAGTACCGTTGGGAAGACTTGGGGAAAGTCTTGTTGAACTTGCTGTAAAAAACAGAAACTTTAGCGCTTACGAGAACTGCTTTCATTTTTATTTGAAGAGCTCTATTTAGTTAATTATTTTTGAATATGATTAATAGATAAATTACTCACGTCCAGAAATTTATTTTGGAATTTTTCGGGTTCCAGATCTTGCGCTAGCTACAGATTACTACAGACTGTTCTGTTTTTGACAGATTCTGTTTTTCGTGTGTTGTTTGCTTATTTTGATGAATCTATGGCTAGTAAAATAGTTTATAATCCATAGAGAAGTTGGCATACAGTAGGTTTAACACCAATATAAATAAATATTGAGTTCATTACAGTACCTTGAAGTGGTATTTTGTTTTCTATCGCTAACGGAGCTCACGAGTTTTCTATTTTGAGTTTTGTGTTGTGAAGTTTTCAAGTTTTGGGTGAATTCTTTTGATGGATCATGGAATAAGGAGTGGCAAGAGCCTAAGCTTGGGGATGTCCATGGAACCCCTAAGATAATTAAAGGACACCAAAAAGTCAAAGCTTGGGGATGCCCCCGGAAGGCATCCCCTCTTTTGCCCACTTCCATCGGTAATTTACTTGGAGCTATATTTTTATTCACCAACATGATATGTGTTTTGCTTGGAGCGTCTTGTATTATTTGTGTCTTTGTTTGTTAGTATGCCACAATCATCCTTGATGTACACACCTTTTTAGAGAGCCATACATGAATTAAAATTTGATAGAATACTCTATGTGCTTCACTTATATCTTTTGAGCTAAGTAGTTTTGCTCTATGTGCTTCACCTATATCTGTTGAGCTAAGTAGTTTTGCTCTATGTCCTTCACTTATATCCTTTGAGCTAGATTATTTTGCTCTATGTTCTTCACTTATATCTTTTGAGCGTTACAATTTTGCTCTATGTGCTTCACTTAGATTTTTTAGAGCACGGTGGTGGATATGTTTTAAAGAAACTATTGATCTCTCATGCTTCACTTAAATTAATTTGAGAGTCTCTTAATAGCATGGTAATTTGTATAATAATAATGTGCTTGGTATTCAAGATTTGTGTAACTCTCTTTTGAGTGTTTTGAATACTAAGAAAAGATTGAAGCATGATAATTGTTTTGAGTTATGAAGGTGATAATATTAAAGTCATGCTAGTTGAGTAGTTGTGAATTTAAAGAATACTTGTGTTGAAGTTTGTGATTCCCGTAGCATGCCGTATGCTGAACCGTTATGTGATGAAGTCGGAGCATGATTTATTTATTGATTGTCTTCCTTATGAGTGGCGGTCGGGGACGAGCGATGGTCTTTTCCTACCAATCTATCCCCCTAGGAGCATGCGCGTAATACTTTGCTTTGATAACTTCTAGATTTTTGCAATAAGTATATGAGTTCTTTATGACTAATGTTGAGTCCATGGATTATACACACTCTCACCCTTCCACCTTTTCTAGCCTCTCTAATACCGCGCAACTTTCGCCGGTGTCATACACCAACCATATACCTTCCTCAAAACAGCCACCATACCTACCTATTATGGCATTTCCATAGCCATTCCGAGATATATTGCCATGCAACTTTCCACCATCTAGTTCATCATGACACACTTCATCATTGTCATATTGCATATCCCGGCACACCGCCCGATGCATTCACATAGAGTCATATTTTGTTCTAAGTATCGAGTTGTAATTGTTGAGTTATAAGAAAAATAAAAGTGTGATGATCATCATTATTAGAGCATTGTCCCAGTGAGGAAAGAATGATGGAGACTATGATTCCCCCATAAGTCGGGATGAGACTCCGGACGAAAAAAAGAGGCCATAAAAAAAGAGAAAAGGCCCAAACATAAAAACGATGAGAGAAAAAGAGAGAAGGGACAACGTTACTATCCTTTTACCACACTTGTGCTTCAAAGTAGCACCATGATCTTCATAGTAGAGAGTCTCTCATGTTATCACTTTCATATACTAGTGGGAATTTTTCATTATAGAACTTGGCTTTTATATTCCAATGATGGGCTTCCTCAAATTTCCCTAGGTCTTCATGAGCAAGCAAGTTGGATGCACACCCACTTAGTTTCTTTTTGAGCTTTCATATACTTATAGCTCTAGTGCATCCGTTGCGTGGCAATCCCTACTCACTCACATTGATATCTATTGATGGGCATCTCCATAGCCCGTTGATACACCTAGTTGATGTGAGACTATCTTCTCCTTTTTGTCTTCTCCACAACCACCATTCTATTCCACCTATAGTGCTATATCCATGGCTCACGCTCATGTATTGCGTGAAGATTGAAAAAGTTAGAGTATGAAACAATTGCTTGGCTTGTCATCGGGGTTGTGCATGATTTAAATACTTTGTGTGGGGAAGATGGAGCATAGCCAGACTATATGATTTTGTAGGGATAACTTTCTTTGGCCATGTTATTTTGAGAAGACATAATTGCTTTGTTAGTATGCTTGAAGTATTATTATTTTCTATGTCAATACAAACTTTTATCTTGAATCTTTCTCATCTGAATATTCATACCACAATTAAGAAGATTTGCATTGAAATCATGCCAAGTAGCAATCCGCATCAAAAATTCTCTTTTTATCATTTACCTACTCAAGGACGAGCAGGAATTAAGGTTGGGGATGCCTGATACGTCTCCAATGTATCTATAATTTTTGATTGATCCATGCTATATTATCTACTGTTTTGGACTATATTGGGCTTTATTTTCCACTTTTATATTATTTTTGGGACTAACCTATTAACCGGAGGCCCAGCCCAGAATTGCTGTTTTTTGCCTATTTCAGTGTTTCAGATAAACGGAATATCAAACGGAGTCCAAACGGAATAAAATCTTTGGAAACGTGATTTTCTCACCGAACGTGATCCGGGAGACTTGGACCTACTGCAAGGGATCAAAGAGGTGGTCACGAGGGTGGGGGGCGCCCCCCTTCGGCGCGCCCCTGCCTTGTGGGCCCCTCGGTGCTCCACCGACGTACTCCTTCCTCCTATATATACACACACGTACCCCCAAACGATCAGAACAGGAGCCAAAAACCTAATTCCACCGCCACAACTTTCTGTATCCACGAGATCCCATCTTGGGGCCTGTTTCGGAGCTCCGCCGGAAGAGGGCCGTCATCACGGAGGGCTTCTACATCATCCTAGCCCCTCCGATGAAGTGTGAGTAGTTTACCTTAGACCTTCGGGTCCAAATTTAGTAGCTAGATGGCTTCTTCTCTCTCTTTGAATCTCAATACAAAGTTCTCCCCCTCTCTCGTGGAGATCTATTCGATGTAATCTTATTTTTGTGGTGTGTTTGTTGAGACCGATGAATTGTGGGTTTACGATCAAGTCTATCTATGAATAATATTTGAATCTTCTCTGAATTCTTTTACGTATGATTGGTTATCTTTGCAAGTCTCTTCGAATTATCCGTTTGGTTTGGCCAACTAGATTGGTAGTTCTTGCCATGGGAGAAGTGCTTAGCTTTGGGTTCGATCTTGCGGTGTCCTTACCCAGTGACAGAAGGGGCAGCAAGGCACATATTGTATCATTGCCATCAAGGATAACAAGATGGGGTTTATTTCATATTGCATGAATTTATCTCTCTACATCATGTCATCTATCTTAAGGCGTTATTCTGTTTTTAACTTAGTACTCTAGATGCATGCTGGATAGCGGTCGATGAGTGGAGTAATAGTAGTAGATGCAGAATCATTTTGATCTACTTGTCACGGATGTGATGCCTATATACATGATCATGCCTAGATATTCTCATAATTATGCTCAATTCTATCAATTGATCAATAGTAATTTGTTCACCCACCGTAGAATACTTATGCTCTTGAGAGAAGCCACTAGTGAAACCTATGGCCCCCGGGTCTATTCTCATCATATCAATCTCCATCACTTTTATATTGTTTTTATATTTACTTTGCTTTTACTTTTTACTTTGCAATTTTATATCAAAAATACCAAAAATATTCTATCTATCAGATCTCACTCCCGTAAGTGACCGTGAAGGGGTTGACAACCCCTAATCGCGTTGGTTGCGAGTAGCTATCGCTTTGTGGAGGTACGAGGGACTTGAGTGTGGGCTCCTACTGGATTGACACCTTGGTTCTCAAAAACCGAGGGAAATACTTATGCTACTCTGCTGCATCATCCCTTCCTCTTCGGGGAAAACCAATGCAAGCTCAAGACGTAGCAGCCATCGTACGGGCCTTCACAAAGCGTTTCCACGATGTCATATTTGCAAGAAGGGGGTGCGGGAATGGGGATCCGGAATCGTGGATTCGGGGGTTGCCGGCACTGGAGCAGACGAGCCGACGAAGCTTAAGGAGGAAGACTTAAATAGACCCAGAAATTTTCATCGCAAATGATTCCTACAAAAAAAATTGTGTGTGATGTTGTGGATATTTTTTATTAGCTGTGAAAGACGAATTTGGAGTAAAGTGGCAACGGATGGTGTTTTAAATGTAACAAGAAATTTTTTCGTACTAATACAACTGTCATGTCATATTTTGGAAAATTCGAGGGGTCAGTTGACCTTTTAAAACATTTAAGTGATTTTCTAGCCATTTAATGACCGTAATTCAAATTTGAACTACTTGTACATGCAACAGTTTGGAAATTCATATTTTGTGTACTTGCGTGCGATTTAATTCCATGTGCAGTAAATTGGAAGGAATTTTCAAACATATTGGTCTAACGGCTTTGACACAATTAAGCATGGAGTGCCATGGCATTTAAATTCCAAAAAATTAAAAAAGATCAGAAACACATGAAACCTTGCTTAATGTAATGTCATGCCACCAAGATGATGTGGTAAAAAATTTGGCATGTTTGACAAAAGTTTGGACACACACCCCTCAAAACCGAAGCAACTCACTAGAAGGCTTGTGGTTCCGAGAGGGAACAATGCATGTTTGATGATGTACGGGAGATAGCTTCCCTTACGGCCTTCAAATTTTTTGTACATTTAATGTGCACTAATACAACTGTCATGTGAAAATTTGGAAAATTTCAGGGGTCATTTGACCTTTTAAAGACATTTAAGTGATTTTCTAGCCATTTAATGACCGTAATTCAAATTTGAACTACATGTACATGCAATACTAACCATAACGGTTTGAAAAATCATATTTGTGTACTCGTGTGTGAGTTAATTCTATGTGTAGTAAATTAGAAGGAATTTTCAAACACATTGGTCTCAGAGCATGCGCTTTACACGAATATGACCTAAACGGCAGTGCCACAAATATGTTGCACTATCATTATCAACTTTGCATATTTTGGCATCAATGCTATGAATATGTGTATCACCACAATCAAGATTCAATAAAAAGTACAACTCTTCAACGATGCATGACCATAAAAGATATTACACATATAAATAAAACAACCATTATTCTCTGATTTAAATGAATAACTGTCTCGCATCAAACAAGATCCAGATATAATGTTCATGCTCAACGCTGGCACCAAATAAGTATTATTCAAGTCTAAAACTAATCCCGAAGGTAGATGTAGAGGTAGCATGCCGACGGTGATCACATCGACCTTGGAACCATTCCCGATGTGCATCGTCACCTTGTCCTTAGCCAATCTTCGTTCAATCCGTTGCCCTGTTTTGGGTTACAAATATGAGAAACCGAACCAGTATCAAATACCCAGGTGCTACTACGACCATTAGTAAGGTACACATCAATAACATGTATATCAAATATACCTTTGTTCACTTTGCCATCCTTCTTATCCACCAAATACTTGGGACAATTCCGCTTCCAGTGACCAGTTCCTTTGAAGTAGAAGCACTCAATTTCAGGCTTGGGTTCAAACTTGGGCTTATTCCCGGGAGTGGCAACTTGATTTCCATTCTTCTTGAAGATCCCCTTCTTTCCCTTTCCCTTTTTGTTGAAACTAGTGGTCTTGTTAACCATCAACACTTGATGCTCCTTCTTGATTTCTACCTCCGCAGCTCTGAGCATAGCGAAGAGCTCGGGAATTGTCGTATCCATCCCTTGCATATTATAGTTCATCACGAAGCCTTTGTAGCTTGATGGCGGCGATTGAAGAACTCTGTCAATAACACTATCATCTGGAAGATTAACTCCTAGCTGAGTCAACTGATTATGATACCCAGACATTTTGAGTATGTGTTCGCTGATAGAACTGTTCTCCTCCATCTTGCAGCTATACAACTTGTTGGAGACTTCATATCTCTCAACTCGGGCATTTGTTTGAAATATTAACTTCAATTGCTGGAACATCTCATATGGTCCATGACGCTCAAAACGTCTTTGAAGTCCCGACTCTAAGCCGTAAAGCATGGCACACTAAACTATCGAGTAGTCATTAGATCAAGCTTGCCAGACATTCACAACATCAACATCTGCTCCTACAGCAGGCCTTTCACCTAGCGGTGCATCGAGGACACAAATTCTTCTGTGCAGCAATGAGGATAATCCTCAAGTTACGGACCTAGTCCGTGTAGTTGCTACCATCATCTTTCAACTTAGCTTTCTCTAGTAATGCATTAAAATTCAAGGGAACGGTAGCAAAGGCCATTGATCTACAACATAGATATGCAAAAACTATCAGGACTAAGTTCATGATAAATTAAGTTCAATTAATCATATTACTTAAGAACTTCCACTTAGATTGACATCCCTCAAGTCATCTAAATGATACGTGATCCTAATCAACTAAACCATGTCCAATCATCACATGAGATGGAGTAGTCTTCAATGGTGGACATCTCTATGTTGATCATATCTACTATATGATTCATGTTCGACGTTTTGGTCTAAAGTGTTGTGAGGCCATGTCTGTACATGCTAGGCTCGTCAATTTTAACCCAAGTATTCCGCATGTGCAAAACTATCTTACACCCGTTGTATGTGAACGTAGAGCTTAGCACACTTGATCATCACGTGGTGTCTCAGCACGACGAACTGTCTCAACGGTGCATACTCAGGGAGAACACTTATACCTTAAAATTTTAGTGAGGGATCATCTTATAATGCTATTGCCGTACTAAGCAAAATAAGATGCACAAAAGATAAACATCACATGCAATCAAAATATGTGACATGATATGGGCTTCATCATCTTGTGTATTTGATCTGCATCTTCAAAGCACCGTCATGATCTCCATCATCACTGACTTGACACCTTGATCTTCATTGTAGCGTTGTGGTTGTCTCGCCAACTATTGCTTCTACAACTATCGCTAACACATAGTGATAAAGCACTGCTAAGCGTCGGTGCTATACAAACAGTTTTTAACCCCTTTCCGTGACGGCGGTCGGAACCGTCGCCAAGTGAGTGACAACAATAGGGGGGGTCCTTCCCATACAACCCAGAAACCGTCGGGGATATGCCCTCCTGGCACACACGCTCAGCAAAATGAGGCCGTGTGCGACCGACGAGCACTCAAATACAGAAATACATACAATAGAGCTAAAAAATATAATTATACATGCGACATTGTTTCCGGTCACAAGTACATCCCACACAGTCAGTCCCCGATGAACGTTTCCATTCGTATGTACATCCCACACAGTCGCTCCAAGGAAAATGTTTCCGTTCGCAGGTAGATCACACACAATTTTCCTTGTTAAATCGTTTGTGATAGCGTTGCCATTCCACACGATATTAACAATTTTATCGTTTGCGTTATTGAATGCATCACACATGGTGCATAGAAGTAACTGTGTGGCAAAGATTGTCCATCACACAGTTTTTATGTGGTAAACGTTTGCGCAAGGTGGCCTAACGCAAACGGTATTCAAGAGGATGTCGTGTGTGCAGTGGAGATTGATCGCACACGTAGTGGATCCTAGAAACGTTTCTGATCTCCACGTCTATCGCAGACGTTTCTCTTTCGCAAACCATGTGTAGTGTAATCCCTAATTAATCCCTAATTTAAAAATCACATGTTTTGATTTCGAAAGTAGGCAATCACTTATTTCATATCCAACCATGTTTATTACAAATATAGGTTCAACCACGAATGCATAATTCGATGCACATGTACATATACTAGAGAACTACATAAGCACCTAGTAAAGAATGATGAACCACAGTTGTACTAAACACTGTAAAGAGAGAGGCAAAAGACATTCTGGTTGCTGGAGAAGGTGAAGCGGAATGCCCATATTGTGCCCTCCTCCATGCGTAATGCGCGCACGACTCTAGGCCAACCCCTTGTGATGGCTACCCATCCATCCTTCACTGTCTTCATTACGACTTCTTGATGCTCATTGTAGTGTGGATGAAATACTTTAACCTTCATTGTATGTCCACCAATCATGTACTTTGCGAGGTAATCTTGAGTGAACTACTTCAGGAACCACTGCGAATGAAAAAGATTCAGACATTGTTGTCTAACAACTCATTATGGGCAGTAAAAAGAAAAGGCTCCAGAGTTTGTAGTGACCATCCTACAACTCACTGTTGTGTTGGATAGACCATAAACAAATAATTTGCTTGCCACTATTCATATCTCTTTGCTAATAATCCTTATCAGTTTTCTCACTTGATGCTTGTTCATGAATATCTCACTGCCCCATATGCAAAAAGGGTCGATGCATGGATCCTTGCCAAGGGCATATGTACCTACAAGCAACAAGTCAATATTAGAAGCTAACAAGTGTCCTGGCCTGGATCTATATGCACTACATTACGGAACGATGGGGGAGTACAAGCCGAGGGATGAAGCTAACCTTGGTGGAAAATGGTGGCCACTCTCGTTGTTGTCCTGCATAAGTAGTGGAAAGGCATGATAACTACAGCAGCCTTAACATCAAACAAATATAGCAAAGGTAAACAACAACATCTAGAAATGATAGCTTCAATGTGTTGGCTTCAGCATGCTGTTAATGTAGATATAAAATGGAAGGCAATGTTACTGACAGCAGGCTTAACAGCCATCAAATAATACAATTCAAACTGGTATTGTTGAAAATGAATAGAATGTAGGTAATGCTTAAACATCACACTGGATAAATGTGTAAAACTGAAATAAAGGGCATGTGTTAACTACACCAGGAATAACTGGAACCAAATATAGCCGTTCAAACTGGTATTGATGTAGTCGAGCGGCACAGTTCCGACTTGCACAGAATGAACAACACATTGTGAATGACTGAAATAAACAAGGCCGAAATGACCAGTGTAACAACCAAATATAGCCATTGAAAACTGGACAGAGTCTCACTGCAACCAACCTAACAAGCAAATACAGATAAACATGGCATATGCTTGAAAACTAGACAAATGCTCACTACAACCAACCTCACAAGCAGATACAGATAAACAAGGCATTTGCTTGATAACTGGACAAATAAAAAAACAACAACCTAACAACCAAATACAGATAAACAATTCATCTGCTTGATAACTGGTCAAATGCTCACTGCAACCAAACTAAGAACCAATACATATAAGCAAGGCATCTGCTCGATAACTGTAAAAATGCTCACTCCAACCAACCTAACAACCAAATACAGATAAAAAAGGCATCTACTCACTGTAAACAACCAAATATAGCCATTCGTGAAACTGAAGTGGACAATTCATACTTAAACATCACATAGCCCTATTGAACAATACATTTTTGCATAATTGAAATAATTAAACATGGAGCAGTTAAAGCACCGCATGGAAAATGCTACTACAACAAAGGGTACGGGTTGGCAAGCTAGAAAAGGTAAGATTTGTGGATAGAATGTTGCCTCACAATTCATGGACGGGATCCTTCGAGTTGGAAGAGCACAGACCCATGGTGCGCTCTCTGATGTCACAGATGGGCAGTTTCACCTTCGAAGAACCTTTGTGGGTGCCCTCCTCGTGGTCGTGGTCATGGTCGCTGAGATATGACTTGGAAATTGAGGATCCCAAACCGCCGCCATAGAACGTGTCCTTCAGAAATGACAAAATTGGCTTGATGGCGTATAAAGATCGCAAATCCTTGATCGCTTGGTGGAGAAGATCAACGGCAGGGCCATCGAAGAGATTGACGGCGGTTGAAACAAAGGGGTTGGGGATGGAACACTTAACCTGTGACATGGCCCTCGTGAAGCCGTCGCTGTGGACGAGCTTGATGTCGTAGCTAGCTTTCTCGAGATACATTAATACGCCGGCCCACTAACATGAAGCCTTCGGCATAGCAACATAGTCAACGTCTTCACCAGCTTTCGCGGTGACGTGTTGCTCCGGGATCGACAAGTCGGGGAGAACGGTGGCGACCTCGCCAACGTCCGCCAGAGAGGCCATGATAAACCTCTTCTTGGCCGAATGCTTGTTGGGCTCCCCGGGATACGTGGTCGAGCTTAGGCTGCGACATTATGGAGCAGGGGATGTGGATCTGGCATGAAGGGACACCGTAGGCCTCATCTAAAAACTCAGGGGAGTGGGGAGACGGTATGGGAATCGCTGGGTAACCTGAACTTTATTATCTAAGCTAGGGGGAATGGGCATACTAGTAGGGGTTGGCGGTGACGCCGGCAGCGCCGCCGATGGCCGCGAGCTAGGGTTCGAGTTGGGGAGCCGGGCGGGGGGGGGGGGACTATGGAGGGGGGTTGTTTGAGGATACGCCGCGACTACTGAAAATTTTAGTAATGGTGGGTGGAGATGGTGGTGGACGAGAGAGGGTGACGGTTCAAATGCCTCGACTACTGCAATTTTACTATAAGGTCGATGCTGGAGGAGTGTGGGCGACGGTTGAAGTACGATGGCTACAAAAATTTGGGTAAAGGAATTGATGCGGGGCGGGTGAGCGAGTCCTGGACTAAGGGGTCCTTGGGCGTCTGGCCTGTTGGACATGGGACGAACTATTGGGCCATGAAGATACAGGATAGAAGACTTTCTCCCGTATCCGGATAGGACTCTCCTTTGCGTGGATGGCAAGCTAGGTGGCCGGATGTACTATTTCCTTTCTATGTAACTGACTTTGTACAACCCTAGATCCCTCTGGTATCTATATAAACCGGATGGTTTAGTCCGTAGGGACAATCATAATGAGATAGGCTAGACTTCTAGGGTTTTAGCCATTACGATCTCATGGTAGATCAACTCTTGTAACCCCTATACTCATCAATATTAATCTAGGAGGACGTAGGGTTTTACCTCCATCGAGAGGGCCCGAACCTGGGTAAATATTGTGTTCCCTGTCTCCTGTTACCATCAACCTCAGACGCACAATTCGGGACCCCCTACCCGAGATCCTGCGGTTTAGACACAGACATTGGTGCTTTCATTGAGAGTTCCACTGTGACGTCGAAGTTAGGGTTGATGGCTTGCCTTGTGATCAAGGACAACATCACCGCCGATGGAGCCCTGGCCTCAGGCCAAACCCTCCTGTTGGGTGGCTTTATCAACTCCACCCATTCGGCCGATGAGCCGACGATGACTTCTCGGATCATCGAAAATCGCCTCCGAATTGACTCCGAATACTCCAAACAGATGGATCCAACGGAATTATCGTTGACGGTGTCCTAGACTAGGGGGTACTCATCACATCGTCTCCCGATCAGTTGGATTGGGCCGAGGACCCCCATGGCCGCATACTCATGGGCCAGTTCGGACAGCTGCCGCATACAAGGAAGATTCCACAAGACTTGGCTATCAAGACAAGGACTCCACCCCACCGGCGTATTCGGCTAGGACTCTTGTTATCCTAGGCCTCTGGTGCATTATATAAACTGAGGCCAGGCTAGTCGATAGAGATATACAACAACCATACCATAGGCAAGCTTCTAGGGTTTTAGCCTCTACGATCTCGTGGTAAATCAACTCTTGTAACACTCATATCATCAATATCAATCAAGCAGGACGTAGGGTATTACCTCCATCGAGAGGGCCCGAACCTGGGTAAACATTGTGTCCCCTGCCTCCTGTTACCATCGATCCTAGACGCACAGTTCGGGACCCCCTACCCGAGATCTACTGGTTTTGACACCGACATTGGTGCTTTCATTGAGAGTTCCGTTGTGTGATCGGCAAAAGGATCCATGGCTCATCTGCAGGTCAACTGCGATGCCGGCATCTTCGTCGCCGGTTCGACTGGTCACCTTGGCTCGACCGAGGACCATGCTCCATCTCCGATCATCATGTTCGGACGAGGGCTTTCATCAACATCAACTCCGATCTCTATCAAGATCTTGGAGGAATCATCCATGGAGCTCGGGGGCTCAACGTCAACATTGCCCTCGGGCGACCGTGCTATTTTTCCAAACAGCAAACTTGTATCCGCTGCCACCACCTCTTAGAGCTTCGCTTTGACGATCCCTTTGGTGGAATTGTGCGGAATTGAGTCTACAATAACCCTGGAAAATTTCGTCGAGTTCCGATAGAGGAATCTCCGACAATCTACGATATACCGGAGCCCTGTCAAATCTGGACGGGAATCTGGACGAGTGTAGGGCATGGTCTCCAGAGCCCAGCTCGGAGGTCCTTTGGAAGATCCAACCGTTCATCTACTGGGGAAATCTCATATATACCACCCCTCCAAATTTCAGCTTGATCCAATGGTTCAAACTCCGGGAAACTTCCGATGAGTGGACCAATTTTCAGATCTGTTTTCTGCGCGAATACGGGTCCGACCCGAATCCATGTTTCTTTATGAACGTGATATTGGACAACTTTTTTTAAGGAATTTTTTTCTATGGTATTGTGCGTTGTTTTTAAACACGTACCCATAAAATTTTAAGCCTTCTTCGAGGTAATCTTCACCATCACGCTGGTGTCAAACCAGTCCGGCGGTATTGCTCCACGGCTGCCGACCTGTGCTACACACGTCGCCGCTTTATTGAGCCGAGCTCAATTCCTTCGATTATCATCTTGGCAAGCCGAACAAGAGTTCGGCATCGTGAAGGATAAATGATCACCAACATCGCCGCCCAACGGATTACGCGGAGCGCGCATACCGGCATCGCCGCACGGTCACTTCATCAAGCCGGCATCGACCACGTCACGACCTGCATCGGCCGGGCCACACTATTACTTCTTCAAGCTGGTGTCCATCACGCCGACCCACTTCGACTCATCGGCTGACATCGAGGCTTCGACATCTCGGCTGGACCGGGGGCTTCGCCATCTCTTCATCAACCTACTCTGGAGACTTCGGCGTTACTAGCCGACCAGCTCCGTCATGTTAGCTCGACCGAGGGCTTTGCCTCGGCGAGCCAACCTTTGCCAGCATCAACATACCGTCGCTTTATCGCCATTCAGGCAATGGGTGTGCGGATCGAGTCCCAATTTTGGGAATCACCTTTCTTCGGATTGCTACAACAAATAAACCAGGTGCTATTAATCCTAGTATTTTTTGCTTGTTTGGATTTATTTTTCCCAAGGAATTATTACTCTGGTTTGTCCATCATGTGTACACAGGTTTATCAAATGATGGCCGCATTAACGACGGTCGCGTGGTGGTTCGGTCAGTTCCACACATAGTCCAGCGAACGCCTTATCCGGAACTCGGACCGACCTGTGAATTCAGGCTTTGTCACGCCTTTACCGCATCACGCCGACGCCCTGCATCGACATTGACTTCGGCGCCAAGCCATATTTCTTTTATTACTCACTTTGCATAAATTACTTATTATGCAACGATTTTTATTATTATTATTCCTATCATCTCCAGTTTTCACTACTTTTTGTGCACAGGAAAATGATCCAGCCAGACTATATCCTTTGGCGTCACCTCGGCTGGACGGGGGGCTTCGTCAGCACTTCATTACCCCATGCTGGGGACTTTGGCATCACTCTGCCAGCCAGCATTGACCGTGCTATGTCACCACTTCGGAGTGTCGAGCTCTTTGCTTTGCCACCTCGGGACCGGCTTGGGGGATGGAACCTTGTCCCGCACCAAGCTCGGACCGCGTCGTCAATACCGAACACATTAACTAGCTAAGTTGCCTTCATGCTCCAAGTTTTAAATTTTTAACTTGTGTTCGGTTCGACCAAGCATTATACCTTTTTGGAAAAAAAGTTACTTGTAAAAAATTTCCTTGCCCAAACTTTGTTTGTGACGCACAAATTCGAATACCCCGTTTATTTGGGGGCTTCCTTTATGAAGCTTTTCCTCTTGCATATGATTATACTTGTACGGCTTCGTTCCTTGTTCGTGTATTGTGCCACAATATGCACCATATTGACTTAAGAGATTTGCAAGCTGGGTCTCCTAGCTCCTGTGCTTACCCCTACGTTCCCGATTGTTCTGCTAGGGAGTAAAGGGAGCACCTCTGCGATTGTCACGACCGGGTCCTCCGAGCTCTCACCTCAGACTGGGTGAAGCCGAAAGCTAGCGCTCTTATTGTTTTCAATCATGGTCGGCACACAACGGAACTCATGAGTACAAAAAATCTATTGCACAAGTCTCATAGTAATAATGAGCACCGAAGAAAGGTATCGGTGGGGGTACTATTTTCTTCGAAGATGCTTCTTACACGTCGTCTGTAATATAGCATAAGTTCCCTGAGCGCGCTTTGTCTGTTACAGCCTTATGGCCCGGTTGCCTGGTTATCGGAAACACTATCGATATTCTCGACAGGTGGAGTACATAACACTTTTCGGTCCTTGACCGAAGAGGGAGAATCCGACGGTCGGTTAAGACGCGTTTAAAGTTTGGTTGAACAAAGATATGATATAAGTACTTCGGTACATACAATCATTATACATAAAATCTTTTACCCAAGTCACTTGGGGGCTCTTAAAATTTATATGAGCTAATTGATAGTATATGTGTTTTCTTCTTGGTCATTGCAAAGTCTTTTTCTATCGCTCCTTTTTCGACGTGAGTGTGTGGTCAATAGGCAGATAACCCATTTTCTCTCTAGTGGCCGCTCGAGTTTAGTTCGCTAAACTGGTCTAACAAGAAGCACTCCGCCTTCGGGATAGGAGGCTGCAGCCGTAGGCTGACCCGCTTGAAGTCTTGAGATCGGATGTGTAATATTAATGCACGACAGAAGCACAATTTTCCCCAATTTTCAGATTGGCACCGAACACTTGATCTTGTTCGGACATCAAGTTTTTACTGCCGTTTTTTTGGTTTTCCAAGCTTATGGCACTTTTAAACTATTTGTGTGTTTTCAGCACAAGTCTCGCAGTGCAATGCCGGACACCTTTATAGATTCGGCAAAAACATTATCGGATCTCACTATATATGCATTGGTTTTGAATTGTGTCTTCGGTCAATAGTTCGGTTGCCCGGCTCCTACGCTTGCCTAATATGTTCCGCTTTGTTCGGCTAGGTGTGCAAAGGGAGAACCACTGCGATTGTGCTTCCAGCTCACATGGTTAAGCACCTCAGTGGAGAAAGCCGAAAACTGACTGCCACAATAAACGTAAATTGGTCAACAATCTGATGACAGTGTTAAATGACGGGCCATTCATAACAATGGCCGAAGTGTTTACGGCTTGACCTCGACTGTCACCGAACACTACCGGGGGCTATTAACTGGCCTCCCAAACTAAACCCTCAATATTATGCTCTTACTTTAGAGCTGAGGCTGCATGATCATGCTTAGCATGACAACCCAAAGAAAGGAACCGATAGCGGGACTATTTTCTTTGGAAGACATTTCTTATGTTAAACAGTAATATAACATATCTCTCTGCGTACCTTTGTTCATAAAACCGTATGCCAGATTGCCTTGTTTGTCGTAAATCTTTGCCCTCATAAAGGCTTTATAAAGTAGGACAAACACTCCTCGGCTACTAGCCGAGGAGGTGGAAGCCGATGGTCGGTCAACAAAGTTTTGTACAATGCAGATCCAAGCATTAATGATGTAAAGTACTTGGATACGTAGAGTCATTACACATAATTTGTGATTTTACTGTGGATATCGATCCTTAATTTGGCCACCCGTGCCCGCATTAAGGCTCGGGGGCTACTGGGCTTCGACCTTATTATTTACAAATATTAAAGGGGCACATCGATCCCCTGATCTGGTGTTGCCACCCGACCAGTGTCTCGGGACTACTACATTGCCTGTTCAATGCAGAAAATTTTAAGTGCAATACAGTTGCCGAGGAGATTTTGATCCTCAGGTTGGTCGGCCGCACCCAACCTGAGTCTCGAGGACTAAGCACGCCGCTTTTTGTGTCCCGAAGTATTCTGCCGAGCTAGGACTTGATCCTCAGGCCGATTTTGAAAATCAACCTGAGTCTCAGCGGCTACTGGGATCAGCGGTCTTACGTCATCCTTCAGGTGCATCTCGGGTTTTAGACTGATACACACCTTGAGGGCTACTGGCCATATATCTCAGCAGAGAATAAATTGCAATAATAAAAAATATTGACAAAAAATCGGCCCACAGTCGGGGTGGTGCACCACCTGGGAAGCAGTCCGGCATAAAGTTCGGGCGCTAGTGGCTAGCTCCATAGAGGGCATTTCCGGCATTAAGCTTGGCTAAGCTCCTTCAACTTTTTTGAACCAAGGTGATATGACACCTCGGATATAGTCCAGCGTTGGAGCTGGGACACTGTCCGACGTTGGAGCTCGGATATAATCCGGCGTTGGAGCTCGGATACAGTCCGGCGTTGGAGCTCGGATACATTCCGGCGATGGAGCTCGGAAGCGGTCCGACATTGGTGCTCGGCCGCAAAAGATACCTCGAATGCAGTCCGGCTTTAGAGCTCGGACGCGAGAGGACACTGCCTCCAGGGAACAGCTTCAAACCCGAGGTGTGGCATAAAAATAAGGCATTGATAAAGGATGGAAACTTAAAGGGCTCCTCGGATACCCGACGTGTAAACTCGCCGAATGCATTTCGGCGATCCTCAAGATCGAAGATGAGAAGATTTGTTGAACCAGTTTTCAAGACTGTCAACCGAAGATGAAGAACAGTTCGGAAGAATCGAGGAGCATCCCTAACTTGACGATCGGTTCATGGGGCTATTGACGGTGTCCTGGACTAGGGGGTACTCATCACATCGTCTCCCGATCAGTTGGATTGGGCCGAGGACCCCCATGGCCGCATATGCATGGGCCAGTTCGGACAACTACCGCATACAAGGAAGATTCCACAAGACTTGGCGATCAAGACAAGGACTCCACCCCACCGGCGTATTCGGCTAGGACTCTTGTTATCCTAGGCCTCTGGTGCATTATATAAACCGAGGCCTGGCTAGTCGATAGAGATATCCAACAGTCATACCATAGGCTAGCTTCTAGGGTTTTAGCCTCTACGATCTTGTGGTAGATCAACTCTTGTAACACTCATATCATCAATATCAATCAAGCAGGACATAGGGTATTACCTCCATCGAGAGGGCCCGAACCTAGGTAAACATCGTGTTCCCTGCCTCCTGTTACCATCGATCCAAGACGCACAGTTCGGGACCCCCTACCCGAGATCCGCTGGTTTTGACACCGACAATCGTCCTTGAATGAACTCCTGGATTGCATCGCCGCCTTGGGGTCGCTACAGACTATGGTCAGATTGGGCTTAAACCCGATCAGAGAGAAATCAAATCTCCATCGATCATCCATCAGATAGTGGTAGTGGAGGAGCAAAACAACAACTCTCCCTCTATACTAAGGACGAACTATGTTCACATCTCCGAGCTCGAGGAGCAGGATACCTATCCACAGAATGACATGCCTTGTCCTCCGAACTTGGAATTAGACGATAGACCTGAAAAATCGGTCGATCTCTCGGAGCCCGAACTATTAAGATCGGAAATTTCTCAAACTCCGGATCCCAAATTGGGTAAGGGTTCGGATTTAAATCGACCCACCCAGATATACGTGGTCTCATATACCTATGGCAGCAGTCTTAGGAAACAGTCCGTCACTTTTGGGCCAGATTCGTCCTTGTCAAGAACAAGACTAACGATTGCCGCGACGAAGACGCGATCTCAATATTCCACAGTAATTGTACGGACGAAGGAATCCTCAACGCTATCAACCGCTGTCACGTATTACACTTCGCCGACTTGGCAACCATAGTACAGAAGTACTGCATAATAGAAAGCGCCTGGAAAACTCAAGCGGCTCGTTGGAAACCGCCAGCTACCATTCAACCTTTTGCCCGGACAAAAAGGATGCACCCTCACGGGGCGCCCGACACAACAGTAAAGAAATCCAAACCTATTACGGGGCGTGGAACCGTTCTAGAGGGATGGCTCGATAGGCCGTGCAAAATACACAAAACACCGGATACCATACCTACCCACAGCCTTAGAGCATGTTGGATACTCCGGCAAGTGGCCAAGAGTGGCGAGGATATCCTCACCAAAAATACCTCAGAACAACCCCCCCCCCCGGAACACGACGACCGTAGAGTATTGACAGTCTTCGAGACTTTCGTTTCAAACAATCGGCACAAAAGGGCACTTCGCGACCTCTCCGAAGTCTGTCAAGTCGCAACAATAAATCCTTGGAACGACATGGCCATAACTTTCAATGCCAGTGACAAACCAAAAACCCGATCAGTCCTGGCACCAGCCGCCTTGGTCCTCAATCCAATTGTGGACGGCTTTCGACTCACCAAAGTCCTCATGGACGGCGGAAGGGGATTAAACCTCATCTACGAGGATACACTCAGTAAAATGGAAATAGACAGGAGCTGTATCGAGCAAAGTAGCACGACCTTCCGAGGAATTATTCCTAGTCAGGAGGCGCGATGCGTGGGAAAAATCACACTTGACGTGGTATTCGGCACACCGAAGAACTATCGGTTCGAAGAGATAACCTTCCAAGTGGCCCCTTTCAACAGTGGATACCATGCCCTGTTGGGGCAAGATGCATTCACACGCTTTCAAGCCATACCTCATTACGGGTATATGAAGCTCAAAATGCCCGGGCCCAACGGTATTATCACTCTCACTAGCGATCTGGATATAGCCCTCCGCGCCGAAAACAAAACAGCCTCCCTGGCCCTTGAGGTACTCTCTGAGGCCCTTGCGGCCAAAGAGTTAACTACGCCGCGCTCAACGGTGGATAGGGACGACGTAATCCTCGACAAGCACTCCAAATCCACCTCCTTCAAACTAGCAGATGAAATAGTCAAATTTCAAGTCCACCCGACGGACCCAAAGAAGACAGCCTCCATCGGTGCACAGCTGGACCCAATGGTGGACTTCGCACTACGAGCGTTCCTACGCGAGAACTAGGACATATTCGCCTGGAACCCTTCTGATATGCCAGGAATCCCATGCAGGTTGGCTAAGCACAGCCTCAATATATTGAAGGGATACAAGCCAGTTAAGTAAACACTGCGGTGCTTTTTCGAACCCAAACAACAAGCTATGGCGGAGGAGCTAGCCAAGCTAATTGAGGTCGGATTGATCAGAGAAATAAAACATCCGGACTGGCTAGCAAACCTGGTGATGGTGCCAAAGAAGGATAAATCCTGGCGCTTGTGCGTCGATTTCAAAGACCTCAACAAAGCTTGCCCTGAGGATCCATTCCCCCTCCCCTGCATTGATCAAATTATTGATGCCACTGCAGGACACGACTCACTGTGTTTCTCCGACGCGTATTCCGGATACCATCAAATTAAAATGAAGGAATCCGACCAAGCCTCAACGGCATTTATTACCCCATACGAGCCTTTCTGCTTCAACACTATGCTCTTTGGGCTCAAAATCGCCGGTGCCACTTACCAACGCATGATTCAAACATGCCTAGAGAAAAAAATCGGCAAGACAGTTGAAGCATATGTGAACGACGTCGCTACCAAGACTAAGCGCGTGGAGTCATTAATAGATGATTTACGTCTCGCATTCGACAATCTCCGGACATATGACATTAAGCTCAATCTGGAAAAATGTGTTTTTGGCGTCCCCTCTGGAAAACTACTGGGATTCATTGTTTCCAGTAGAGGAATCGAGGCAAATCTAGCCAAAATCCGAGCTTTATCACAATTGGCTACACCAACAGACCTTAAACAGGTCCAAAAACTAGTTGTATGCGTGGCAGCTTTAAGCCGCTTTATCTCTAGACTAGGAGAAAAAGCATTGCCACTTTATCAACTTCTCCGATGCACCGTTCACTTCGAGTGGACAGATGCAGCAATGGCCGGATTGGAAGAAATAAAGGCTCTTTTAGCAAGCAGCCCAATCCTAGCCACGCTAAGCGTCAGCGAACCAATGTTATTATACATATCTGCAACACACCAGGTGGTGAGCGCAGTACTCGTTGTCGAACGAGAGGAGGACGGACAAAAATTCCCACTCCAGAAGCCGGTATACTACGTATCCACTGTCCTAACTCCATGGAAATCCTGGTACCCTCATTATCAAAAGATAGCATACTCGGTCTTCATGGCATACCGGAAGCTATGACACTATTTACAGGAGTGCTCGATCACGGCGGCTTCCGAAGTTACACTAAACGACATAATAAACAATCGCGACGCCACGGGCCGGATTGCCAAGTGGGCCATTGAGCTCCTTCCATTCGATATAACATATAAGCCACGTCGGGCCATCAAATCCCAAGTGCTGGCAGACTTCGTCACCGAGTGGACAGAAGCCGAACCCCTTAAAGAGTACGGCACATATTCCAACTGAGGCATGCACTTCGATGGTTCCAAAATGCTGGCGGGCTTAGGGGCGGGCGTTGTCTTAACATCCCCCACTGGAGATACAGTTCAGTATGAACTCCAAATATTATACACAGACTCCAATAATGCAGCTGAATACGAGGCCTTATTGAATGGTCTTCGGATGGCTGTCTCCATGTGCATACAACACCTGGAAGTGCGCGGGGACTCGAACCTCGCGATATCTCAAATAAATGGAGATTTCGATGCCAATGATCCGAAGATGGCGGCTTACCATAACGCCATTCTCAAAATGTCGGCTCGACTCGAGGGGCTCGAGTTTCACCATGTGGCTCAAGAAAGCAATCAAGCAGCGGATGTCCATGCTTGCATCGGCGCGCAGCGTGACCCCGTCCCACCTAACATCTTTTTGGAAAGGATTTTCAAGCCATCCGTGGCGTGGCAAGGGGAGAGCCGCAACGTTAGTCCGGATCCGACCATAACCCCAGATTCCGAACATACTGATATCATCGGAGGCTCAGCCACCGAAATAAATCCGTCAGCCCATCATATCATGGCAGTCATTGCCCCATGGACCAAACCCTTCTTGGCCTACCTCAATAGGCGAGAGCTCCCTGAGGATCAGAATTTGGCTCGTTGCATTGTTCGGCGTTCAAAAGCCTATAAGGTCCATGGAGGAAAACTCTACAATAAAAGTGCTATTGAAGTACTTCAAAGATGTATCTCCGAGGAAGAGGGGCGGCAGCTCTTGGCTGAAATTCATGCCGGTCTCGCTGGTCACGAACCGCAGCTCGGGCCCTTGTAAGAAAGGCCTTCCGTATAGGTTTCTACTAGCTGACGGCCCAAGCAGATGCACAGGACCTTGTCCAACGTTGCGTCGGATGCCAGCTTTTCTCCAACCAAAGCCATATGCCACCCACTCCTCTACAAACAATCCCCATCACTTGGCCTTTCGCGGTTTGGGGGCTTGACATGGTTGGACCCCTTAAACGAGGGAGCCATAAGAAAAAATATCTTCTAGTCATGGTAGATAAGTTCACTAAGTGGATAGAAGCCAAACCAGTTAAAACGACCGAAGTCGAACCAATGATAGACTTTATATCCGGTGTTGTGCAGCGTTACGGTGTCCCACACAGCATCATCAGCGACAACGACTCTGATTTTATAGCCAATGAGATGAAAGCCTGGTGTGCTAATCTAGGGATTAAGCTTGATTACGCCTCCATCTATCATCTGCAAACAAACGATCAAGTCGAACGAGCCAATGGTCTTATTATGAGTGGCATAAAACCTAGACTAGTGCGGTCTTTGAAAGAATCATACAAGCACTGGGTTGAGGAGCTCGAGTCCGTACTCTGGGGGCTGCGGACCACACCCAATCGCACTACTGGATATACACCTTTTTTCATGGCGTATGGCGCAGAGGCTGTGTTACCCTGCGACATTATTCATGACTCACCTCGAGTGCACATGTACGAAGAGAGAGAGGCCGAGCTTGATCGACAAGACAACTTAGATGGCCTGGAGGAGGAGTGCGACGTTGCAAAAGCCCATTCTGCATTTTATCAACAGCAGGCCCGCAGATATAAAGCAGAGAAGTACGGGCCAAGACTCACAATGTTGGTGAACTCGTTCTACGCTTGCCGGAGAAGAAAAAGGACAGACTCAAGCCCAAGTGGGAGGGTCCCTTCATCATTGACGAAGTTCTCACTAGAGGAGCGTACCGCCTGCGTGATGCATCAGACAACCGCCTAGAACCGAACCCCTGGAATGCGGCCAAACTCCAAAGACTCTATGCCTAGCGCCGAACCCTTCATTTTTTTCCTCCTCCCTATTGTTTACATTATTTTTTATGCCCACTTTTTGCTCACTTCTATTAGCCTTAAAGCTTTCATGCGGCTAAACCATACACCTATGACGTACATGTTCTCAAATGTGTACGTCCATTATACGTGGGGGCTTCTTACACAAAATCTTATTATTGTTATTTTTCGAGCATCAAGCTCATCACATATGCATTTTTTCCTTATATGTACCTTTTCTTCGCCATTATATGCATCGATATGACTTAAGTTATGGCCAAGCTGGGTTGCCTGGGTCCTGTGCTTATGCCCTACATTCCAGTTAGTTAGGCTAGGGCGTAAAGGGAGCACCTCTACGATTGTTACTGTCGGGTCATCCAGATGTGTACCTCAGACTGGGTGAAGCCGAAAGCTAGCGTTCTTAAGGGAATATTTGGTCGGCAGACTAAAGATGTTTTATATTTCTTCCACTATGAATCCCTAGATGTTACCTATACTGTGATGTTTTCAATCACAGTTCGGACATGCATATTAACGCATGCACAACCAGGGAAAGGAACCCTTAAAGGAACTATTCTCTCTGGAAGATGTTTCTGACAATCACAATGTAATATAACATAGCTAGTTGGATACAACTTGTTTTTTCAAGCAACTATGACCCATACTCCTGGTTTCCACGCATACCCCGGTCTATTTTGCCGCTCGAGTATTCGGAAACACTCCGCACCTTCGGGTCCAGAGGTTGAAGCGAAAAGGTCGGCCATGACAATCGTTTTACAATCCAGCTAGGAACAAATATAACAAGGAAAGTACATAGTCACTTGGACTCAAAAACTTCCTCCTCTATACCGTCCAATAGGCTGTCCGACTTCCACTCCTATTGGGAATATTTGGCAGCTACTTCTACTTTGTCATATACCAAATTAAAGGGAATTTCTTTCCTATCTGACCCTAGCGGTCCGACCCGGGCCATATGATTCAGATCAAGCTTGGTATACCGTGTTTTTACCATGGCCCAGGCCTCTCGCGCACCTTCCCGGCAGGAAGATATCTTCCATAATCGAATATGCTGTCGTGCCCCTTTGAACAGCTCCACGAGCTCCGCCATACATCCTAGAGGAGAGGCGGATGGACATAAAGCCTTGTCAACACTATGCATTGCCTTCCGAACTCGCTCGTGCATCTAGGACAGCTCTTGTAGCAGGTCGCCTTGAGATCCGGACATTTCTTCCTCGGGACGGCCAGTCAGCATATCTGCAAACATAAATCTGTCAGTTCTGGCCCTCGCCGAATTATAGGGAGGCAAGTTTGAAAAGTATACTGAATATGACGCCTTGTAGCTTCCTATTCTCCTTGACGGCATCAGCTAGCTGGGCTCAAACATCTTTTAGTTCTTCGCCCAGTTGGGTATGGGAATCCCACAGCTTGTTATTGTCATCCCTGACCCGCGTCAGCACACGTTCGCCTGTCGCATGTTACCTTTTGGCCTCTTGTTCACCAGCCTGGGCGTCCTTCAGTTTCTCTCTCAGTTTCTCTACTGAATCTGTCAGCAAAAACACAAAAGTGTTAATATAACTAGTATATGATTATACTTCTTTCTCATGGGGACAAACATTACTAGGTGGTGCCTCCTTGGATTTTTCCAATTCGGTGGTAGCCGCAGTTAGTTGAGTCTGACATTTTTCCAGCTCTTGAGACAACAGGCTATTCTTCTCCATAAGTGCATGGTTATAAAATGATCCTTAAATCAGTTGTATCACCTGCTTTAAGTCTCGGGGGCTACTGGTGTATGATTATTAAATCTACACTTACCCGCATATCTTTTAGATGCTGGTCCGTGGCTCTAGCAAGCCCACCCCGAGCAGCTCGGATGTACGCATCAGCTGAGATGAAGGCATCGAATGCCTCCTTTGAGAAGCCGGGGTCACGGAGAGCGGCCCTCCGACGATGATGATTCATGGTGCTCTCCACTTTAGAGTTCGTGACGGACATATCGTCTGAATCCTCTACGGAAGGATAGTCGGGCGCCACTCCCATGTCAGCCACCGTCCTTAGGGCAGGGTCTGGAACCTGACTAGTGGAGGCACGGCCGACAGGATCCATGGACATAGTCCAGTGGACACTTTCCCTGATAGAATGCGGCGAATGGCATCACGATTTGATGTGGCGATCAGGAGATGTATTTCAAAAAGAAAGGCTTACCTCTTTGATGAAGGTTCTGCTGCATTGTCGTTTGCCTTTCTCTTTGAAAACGTGCTCAGCGTGGGCGCCGCTATCCTTGGAGATGCTTCTGGTGCTTGTTGTGGCATCG